>NW_028324226.1:5454545-5757575 GCF_054372755.1 Phalangium opilio
TAAACTCTGAGAGGTATTGTTTTTCTAACTGAACTTCACTGGCTTGAGACACTCTTTTATTTAGGCAAAGATATTTGTGTCATTGTTTTACCAAATTGGTTACCGGTACGTTGTTAGTCAATTTGGTATTGTAGTTTGGGGTCAAAGCAGTTTAGAGGACAAAGAAAGTTGAGATTATTTAATTTAAGTAGCTTTAGTATGTCGCCAATTAACTAGAAAAACATATGGTTATGCAGTAGGTACGTATGCCTTTGAGCACCTTCAATACCAGTGGAAAAACAAAATTTTTATGAAAATTTTAGGGATACCCCTCAAATACTATTATACCTCGCTTCAAAATATTTCTCGGACTTCACCAACAATTTTAATTAGTTCATTAGACTTTCGGGACAGCACAATTATTATTTTAATGAGCTCTTTAGCCTTTAGGACAGCAGACTTATTATTTTAATGAATAAAAAGTACGGCCGAAAAAATAGAACACGTTTTAAGCCCGACCGAAATGAGCGGAACGGCAGTTCCGTCGTGCTCGGCGTTAAAGTTTTCGGTCAACCCAAGTTACGCCGGCTTTCCGTCGTGTTTTCGGTCAAGTGAGAACCCTACTTAAGTGTACCAATTTAAACCAATTAAATTGATTTTATTTGTAAAAAATTCATTAACTCTCCTGAAATACCTGAATTCAAGGATAATTACGACACCTGAAAAACATTTTAGATCAAAGGTACCAGCCCCTCATTAACGGTTTACCCATCCCCCAATTACAATGTAAACACACAAAAAAGGAGATGCCTACAAATTATCTTACAATAAACATTTAGAAACCATTTTTAAAATAAATTAATTCATCACGTGTTTACAATGCTACTATCTATAATTTTAATCAGGGGTTTCATTACCACACAAGTCTCGTGAGATGAATTAATTTCGTTTTTTTATGACTGGTTTTTTTATAATAATGGTCTACCCTTGACAAATTAACCTTGGTTGCTTTGATTACACGGAAACTATAACTTCATTCAAGAACACTTAAGTGAATGTTAGAGGAGTTAAGCTCGAGTTAAGCCTAATTCTATTTTCATCCCGAGCTGGCACTAAAAAAAATAGAGATAAAACTAAAATTAGACCTTAGGCCTATACCGTAGTTTTCTTAGAAACTAGAAGGTTGCACTCTGTTACATACACTATGGGTGTAGGCGCGTTGAACGGATGTGTGTAGTCATAGGGTTATAAAGCCACTTACGCTGAGCTAGATAATGGCGTTTGCCTTGTTTTAAAAGTTGTTTTGACGGGATGAAAGAGTATGTAGTTTACTCAGAGAATCGTACGCGCCTACTGGGGCGTAGGCACTGGTAGTCCTAGGCCTAAAATACTAGGGATGTCCTTCGTGTATACGATTTGTACGCCGGCGAAGGGCAAAACTCGGAGTAAACACTTTTATTGGAGAATGAAGGTTGAAAAAATATATATATGGTTTTCTGAGTAGTAAACGACAGAGAAAGAAAGAAAGAGAGGGAGAGGAGTTTATAGAGAACTCTTAATAACTTTTAAGGAGATCAATTGTAGTCAAATCAATCGCCGGGCTCACGTTGTAGGATCTGTAGTATCATCCCAAAGAGCTTAAACGTTCCTCACTTGAAGTAAAAAATTTATTTATTCAACAATATAAGTGGCTGGTTAAGATTACGGATTGTTATGAATTGAATAAGGCATTTGTGTACGAAATGTTGTTGTCGTTCTTACTGTCTACAGTCTACTTGACAAGCCAATGGTAGAAACTGTTGGCTTTCGAATGGGGTATAAGACGGTAACCGAACCCCATTGAATCTAACCTAAAGAGCTAAGTAACCTAACCTAAGTATAACCTAAACCTCAATCGACACCTAATGTAACCTTAAAACCGCAATCGAAACCTAATCTAACCTAAACCACAATCGGCACCTCAAAACCTACCCTAAGACTAACCCAAAACGAATCTAACATAACCTAATACCAACCCAACCCAAACCTAATCTAACCTACCCCAAGACCAAGCCAAACCAAATCTAACCTACCCCAAAACCCGATCTAATCTACCCCAAGACCAACCCAAACCCAATATAACCTACCCCAAGACCAACCCAAACCTAATCTAACCTACCCAAGACCAACCCAAACCCAATATAACCTACCCCAAGACCAACCCAAACCTAATCTAACCTACCCCAAGACCAAGCCAAAACCCAATATAACCTACCCCAAGACCAACCCAAACCCAATCTAACCTACCCCAAGACCAAGCCAAAACCCGATCTAACCTACCCAAGACCAACCCAAACCCAATATAACCTACCCCAAGACCAACCCAAACCTAATCTAACCTACCCCAAGACCAACCCAAATCTAATCTAACTTAACCTACCCCAAGACCAACCCAAATCTAATCTAACTTAACCTACCCCAAGACCAACCCAAATCTAATCTAACCTACCCCAAGACCAAGCCAAACCTAATCTAACCTACCCCAAGACCAAGCCAAACCCAATCTAACCTACCCCAAGACCAACCCAAACCCAATATAACCTACCCCAAGACCAACCCAAACCCAATATAACCTACCCCAAGACCAACCCAAACCTAATCTAACCTACCCCAAGACCAACCCAAACCTAAACTAACCTACCCCAAGACCAACCCAAATCTAATCTAACTTAACCTACCCCAAGACCAACCCAAATCTAATCTAACCTACCCCAAGACCAACCCAAATCTAATCTAACTTAACCTACCCCAAGACCAACCCAAATCTAATCTAACCTACCCCAAGACCAACCCAAATCTAATCTAACCTACCCCAAGACCAAGCCAAACCTAATCTAACCTACCCCAAGACCAAGCCAAACCCAATCTAACCTACCCCAAGACCAACCCAAACCCAATCTAACCTACCCCAAGACCAAGCCAAAACCCGATCTAACCTACCCAAGACCAACCCAAACCCAATATAACCTACCCCAAGACCAACCCAAACCTAATCTAACCTACCCCAAGACCAACCCAAACCCAATATAACCTACCCCAAGACCAACCCAAACCTAATCTAACCTACCCCAAGACCAACCCAAACCCAATATAACCTACCCCAAGACCAACCCAAATCCAATATAACCTACCCCAAGACCAACCCAAACCCAATATAACCTACCCCAAGACCAACCCAAACCCAATATAACCTACCCCAAGACCAACCCAAACCCAATATAACCTACCCCAAGACCAACCCAAACCTAATCTAACCTACCCCAAGACCAACCCAAATCTAATCTAACTTAACCTACCCCAAGACCAACCCAAATCTAATCTAACTTAACCTACCCCAAGACCAACCCAAATCTAATCTAACTTAACCTACCCTAAGACCAACCCAAACCCAATATAACCTACCCCAAGACCAACCCGAAACTAATCTAACCTACCCCAAGACCAACCCAAACCCAATATAACCTACCCCAAGACCAACCCAAACCTAATCTAACCTACCCCAAGACCAACCCAAATCTAATCTAACTTAACCTACCCCAAGACCAACCCAAATCTAATCTAACTTAACCTACCCCAAGACCAACCCAAATCTAATCTAACTTAACCTACCCTAAGACCAACCCAAACCCAATATAACCTACCCCAAGACCAACCCAAACCTAATCTAACCTACCCCAAGACCAACCCAAACCCAATATAACCTACCCCAAGACCAACCCAAACCTAATCTAACCTACCCCAAGACCAACCCAAACCCAATATAACCTACCCCAAGACCAACCCAAATCCAATATAACCTACCCCAAGACCAACCCAAACCCAATATAACCTACCCCAAGACCAACCCAAACCCAATATAACCTACCCCAAGACCAACCCAAACCCAATATAACCTACCCCAAGACCAACCCAAACCTAATCTAACCTACCCCAAGACCAACCCAAATCTAATCTAACTTAACCTACCCCAAGACCAACCCAAATCTAATCTAACTTAACCTACCCCAAGACCAACCCAAATCTAATCTAACTTAACCTACCCTAAGACCAACCCAAACCCAATATAACCTACCCCAAGACCAACCCGAAACTAATCTAACCTACCCCAAGACCAACCCAAAACTAATCTAACTAAACCTACCCCAAGACCAACCCGAAACTAATCTAACCTACCCCAAGACCAACCCAAAACTAATCTAACTAAACCTACCCCAAGACCAACCCAAACCCAATATAACCTACCCCAAGACCAACCCAAACCTAATCTAACTTAACCTACCCCAAGACCAACCCAAACCTAATCTAACTTAACCTACCCTAAGACCAATCTTATATAACCTAACCTAAAATTAACATAATCTTACCTAAATTACCTCCATATGGAATAAATTGAATATTGAGGGAACATCGTTAGCATTCAAATTAATTAAGTGAAATTTTCAATCAAGCTTAAATGCACTTTATTAAAGAAACGCATCGAAGAGTGAAAAATTGGTAAACATGACATTTACTACAAATGATGGAAGTCTAACACACCTTAAGTCTCAAGGATAAGGTTTAAATGTCGAGACTGGTTTTTTTTTTAATTTCGTTTTCGTTTATTCGGGGCGCTGTCAAAGAACTTTTCAATGTCTTCTTTCCCTATTGGTCGCTTTCCAAGGAGAACGTGCGAGACTGGGTCAAAGGCTACACGTGAAGAAAAATGGAGATACGCTTTTAGAGGCAGGGAGGAGGTGCTCCGATTGAGTAACCATAGAACTAGAATTCTCAATCATAATGCAATATCTAATTTCAGTACTAAAATACTCCAGAAAGAAATATAGTGCGGAGCTATCCGTGAGGTAAGCCCTAGTAAAGATGAAAATAGTTCTAGAATTCTCCAGGTGGATTAAATTTACTAAAAATGTCACTATATATAAATTATTTTACGATTTAATCGCGGGTTTCCATTTTTGTGTAGTATCTAGTAAGCCTTCTCGTCCAATTTTTGATTTATTGGGATTAAGATAATCATACAAGGGTATAACTTTGTTGGTCTCCCAAATATGGGACGAATGGACACGGATATTCGGATAACCAGTTTGGGGAAATGAAATGGCAGTTTCAAAGTAAGCTACAATGGCCGCTGATGAGCGGAGATATCAGACCTTACAAGAAAGATGTTATCCCTTTATTAGTTGACTTTTCAATCCGTGATGGTGCAGAAATTATTCTGTCTTTTTACTTCCAGAAAAGTATATTATCAGAAATTTATAATACTTCTCTTCGAGAGAAGGGTACCACAAAGCTTGGTAACTTTTACCAATATCGGAACATTTGGAGCAAGGTTACTAAACCGAATCACATACGCGATAAATAGTTCCCTCATCATTACTCTACTAGCGCTGAACTATTTGTCAAGGCACGCTTGTGGATTTTTGTCGTACGTCAAGACAGTCAAGGTTTGTGGGGTTGATTGCTGAGGATTTAGTATGCCAAACAGTTACAGAATTCACCCTCAAGGTGCGATACCCATCTAAACTTAATTTGATGAGCGGAAGAGCGAACAAAAAGGGTGAGCCTGGGAAGAATCATGTTACGTAACTAAAGTATTGAGAGGATACAGAGTGTCATCCTTCTTCTATTATCCCTTTCTGATATTATTGATAGATCCATTAAACTGAAGAGGAATGGTACTTCATGCTTTGTCTTCATGAAGTCAATACAGTCAAAGGCATTGCGTTTTGAGGATATATTGCGTCTAAAGGAGTAAAGGGAATGCAGTAAAAGGGTAAAGAAACCACCCTTTTAAGACCCCAGAGCCTTAAAAAAATAGAATGGGTTCTTTCTGAAAGAGATATGCTTGATCAATGAAACCAAACCTTATACCTCAACTGCATTTTATCTTTGAATGGAACAGTGTCTTGTTTAACTTTTAGAATTTTTAACTTGACATTTTTATGTATAATTAGGCTTAACATATATTGTTAAGAAAAAGCTCATTCCTCTATAGAGGATCGTACCACAGAGTTTATACCAAAGCATCCTCTCCCATTTCCTAATTTGGTAATGAAAAGACTTGTACAATTATAAAATATCGACGTGTGGGAGAAATGGACCATGTACTATTCGTTGCACATGAACTAATTAAGGCAATTTCGACATGATTCCACGTGAACTCATATGCAGGTGTTATATTGGCAACTTGGAACCGAAACCAATGTTCACTCCAATAGAGTATCCCACCCTGTGACCTCACTTCAAACTTTAACAGCGAATGACCCTATTAACAAATGAAGGGTTACATGTGGTTGACGTTGCCTGGTTTCTTATTGTGAACACTTAAGCTTGTTACAGTTGGGCCACACTTTCCAATGTTCCTAGGATATCACATAATGCTTACTTCTTGAATCCGAGAACCAAGACCAAAGTTCCTTCCCAGCTCTCTGATAAATGTAAAATTTGTGCATAGAATCTGAGGCCCTTGACATTTCATGGGTTTTGACTTATCGCTAGCTGATGCATGAGGATTTTTAATGCATCCATCCAGAAATCATTGGAATGGCCATTCATTTAAGTTTAGAAACTGTTTACAAGAGGCCCAACTAGACATCAAGGCATTTCTTTTTTGCAACGAAAATTCCACAGAGGTTATCGTTTATAGCGACTGTTTATACAGGACTTTGACATTAGGACTATGACCCTTGCAGAGACCTTGACGCAAGGTCAAAAACCCTACCTGTAAGTGGAATCAAAATGGCGCTTCATTTTGAGGTTCGTCACGATCGACGACCTTCTCGGACGTAGGGCCTATAGCGCATCAGGATCTGTTAGTATATTTAGCCTAACTTATCATGTTTTACCTTTGACCTCGAGAGTTTACATTTTATGCCACGTAGTAGTCTGGTTTCGCAATTGTAGTAATCATTAGACTCATTTAATAGCCTTTAAATCGTCTAGACCAATCTGTTGTCCGATAGGAACTGTCCTTGATTGTCAGACTATTGCACCAAGAGCTTCAAACCCATCCCATTTGAAAGGTCAGATTTTTGCATATTAGAGACAATTGTAACGCAACGTCAAAGACGTTGCAGGTTCAGACTGGGACCTTGCTTGCCATAAAGGGTTATTGGAGATGGCGAAGCGGCTTCTTTACGTTTTTCGGACACCCCGGCGCGTTTACTCGCTTTATTAAGCGTATTGGTTGGTTGAATTACGAGTCCCTGTCTGTTTTATTAAGTTCGCTGACTCTAGTTGTAACAATCGAAGGTTACCATCGAAAACTTATATACGATTGCTATCGCGTAGAGTTCGTCAGAGGCCACCCCCTGCCCTAACCCTAGGTATCTATACTCTAGTCCAGGGTCGACCCCTCTGGATAATATTAAAACTTGAATGATGTCTTGGGCTGCACTTGACGGCCTGAATATTTTCAATTCTCCAAGGAAACGTTACTTCGATCCGTGACAAACATAAATGTTGAAGAAAGGACGTCTGTGGAAATTTAAATATTATTGTCAACAATTAGCCTCGTATCTCTTGCTCTCTCTAGTCTTGAAATGTACCAACATTAGATAATTCTTGAAAAATGGTCAACTTGCACATAGAAGGGAAAATAATCAATGGGTTCTTCCGCGACCAGAATGTCCCTTAACCTTTAAAGGTCTTATTGTTTAAAATATGTGGTTTGTGTCTCTGTGATAACCGAGAAAGTTTGTATTTCAATTCATCCACGAAATATTAAAAGTATAGAGTGGTACCGAGAGGGTAGGAGCTACGGGGACGTGACGTCAATATAGAGCTAAGTCAGTTGTGACGTCAGTGCCTAGGTAAAACGTCACGGGGCTAGCTTTGGCAGTGGGCGGCCATGTTTGATACATACCGCTTTGGTTCTATGAGCAAATAGCATGTGTGATGTCACACTAATGCTTCTGAGCTTTCCAATATGGCCACCAAAACCGAGGTAAGAGATAGGAGGGTGTGAAGTCACGAGAAAGTTCGTAGTAGCAGACTATAATCTCGTTTATATTGCAAGTCACGATACTTTGAAAAATGTACTGACAAAATATGTTCAATATTCATGGGAAGATGGAATACGCGTAACTTAACGTTACCACGCTATTGATCATTTGATACCGTATCCGTTTTACTCTCAGGGACTTTGCCTTTGACTGTATATACGCTCTCTAGGCCTATATGAGTTTGCGCTACGAGGCTTAAAGCTTTGGGGGTAATTTGTTTACTGTCTGAGTATATTTTCTCTTTTTCTTAAAGCGTTCTACTTCTTTTTCCTTTGAATTTCCAATGAGAATGCGTATGTTCCCTCTGGTTTTGTTAATGTCGATATTCCAAGGTTGTAAAGTTCGAGAGCCTCCAAAGAGTACAAGGACTCTGATCCAATGGATTTTTCCCGCCAAAAATCTACATAATATATTTCATTCTATTTTTTTCTGCTTCGGTTTTTTATATTTCGAAAAATTATTTAGTTTTATAGTGACCTAAATGAAGCTATTGATTAATATGTATGCCCAGTTTTAGGCAGAGAAAGAAGATCAAAATGTAATCGAAGTTGCAGTTGATCGAGACGTTTAGATAACGATTGAATCAAACCCTTAATTTCCAGTAAATTTTTCATCATTTCGTGACCAAATTGTGTTTCATCTAATTAGTTTGGGTAAAATTATCAACAAAACGCTTTTCGTACGATTAAAAACTTGATAGCTGTATAGAACCTTGCTCAAATCTAACCCTTCATCTGTGACGATCTTGATATTATCATACATAGTTTACACCAAGAAGCGATATCTAGTTTACTAGGGAGAAGTTATAGCTGGCCTAGGTATTCCCGCCATAGTCTCAGTCCCAATTTCAAAATCCAAGGGGGGGGGGACGTAAAAGGTGGCCGGGCTATTTCGCCTCTCCTCAGTCGGAAAGTACGTAATTTTCGTCATTAGCATCGCGCTGACGGTGAGTTTTCAAGAACCAATGAGATGCTGGTTTTAATTCAGAGGCGGGGATTAACTCCGGACCTACATTTGGACTGGAGATAAAGCTAGAAATGTGGCGAATTTATAACTACTCTCTAGTAAACTTGGTTTACTTTAAAGTTTTTTTCTTTCGTTCCCCAAGTGTTGCTAGGCCGTTGGTGGGTCAAGAGATTGCAGAGATAAAGGGCTAGCAGTTCAGTTAGGGCCGTCGAGAGAGTTTGCGGGACCCCATCAAGACAGTCTTAAAGGTGGCCCGGACACCCTAGAAGGTAAGGGACCCGAGAAAACTGACCAAATTGGCCCCCTTTCTCCAAGGCCCCGAGTTCAGTTTGAATCAGTACTCGATTAATTTGACTGACAGAGGGCCTAACAACATTGCACTGAATTTTAAGGTGAGAGACAGGGGAGGCGAAATTTTCTGTAGCCCCTTTAGTGGAAATTATCTATGAGGGTTGGTAAACATTTAAAAGTATGAATGTAATATGCACTTCTCGTAAAAAATGGATTCGTGACCTTTCTAACCCAACGCTAAGTATTTACGTCAACGATGGAGTCGCGATGTAGTAATCGATAAAATAATCCTATCAATCAGGCATCCTTCGTGTTTATAAATGAACCAATCCTTGGCCTCCAAAATTAACAATACGTCTAATCATAAAAAACCGGGTCATATAATTTCATTATCAAAAACGACTGCATGTTATTTTGACTTCATTATCTGTTGTGATAAATTCTTAATGAGAAAAGTTAAATATCTACGACTTTAATAGGGGTGTAACCAATTGTACAGTCGTATGATTTCTGATTCCGCAAATCACGCGTTTCGATAAATCTCGCGATTTGATATACATCATTTACAGAAATACTTGAAAACGAAATTATGAAATGCTTTCAAACTCTAGACCTGTTGATTTCACGTATAAAACTTTATGAGTAAGATCAGGATGACTCGGGTGATCCTTATTTTATGATGAAACTAAGCTCTCGTAGCTTGGCCATGTTGACGTCAACAGTACCGTACGATACAAGCTCCGCCCACATCGGTAATTATCATTGCAGCACAATATAATTTCCTTGTGTCAAGCTATATAATTTCTATTATGAACTTTGAAGCTTCAATACTCGAGATCAACACTTGTATATTGTTTTCAGCCCTCGCTCCATAGCTTGTGTTAAGCCTTTGAGATGGTTATGCAGGCAATACTTTAATAGAATCATAAGTATGACACTACTTCGCAATGCTAGAGACTTACCGAGAGCTAGTTCGAGAACGACGCTAGAATTGACAACGCTGATTTTGCAGTCCATCTTCTTATTTAGTCTGTGCTAAGCCTTTGAGAGCGCCTCACCAGGCGTCGCTTTACGAGAATCTATGACCTACGTCACTTCATGACAAGCTCCAGTTTGTTACCAGTGACAAACTTATGGAACATATCTTATGAACTTATGATGGAATCTATTTCGTTGGGAGCTAATCACGTATTTACACCGATTTAGCCTATTGTCAGGAGCTGATGTGACCCTTCTGACCTGTTGAAGAAAACGTATTCAATTTAACGGAAGAATAATTACAGGATATCTTCGTGTTAATGAGCTTCATTTATTTTTGATATCGCATTATAGTGGTTGTTCTTTCATTACTATAAGAAAACTGTTTGCCAAGCGATAAAGTTTCTCTCCCACCCTTTTTCAATGGACGATGTAACAGTTGGTTGTCTTGGTTACCGAATGACGGAACTGATGGAGAGATTCTTGGAGCCGCCAAGAAACGAAACAGAAGTCGCGTGTTCTCATTCTCTTATTACGTAAACATGTTTGTTTCTTTCTAGACAAGTATTTCACCATTTGTTCAGGGCTTCGAGAACTAAATATTTGCTGGACTAGGCCTACATTCTCTGACTCTGGGTATAGGTTCACTTTTTGGGGCGAAAGTTTGGCCGACATTGTGTCGCTGTTGGCAGTTAGAAGTTAATGTTCTTAAAGGACAGTTGAAAACAACCTTTTACCTTTTTTTGCACCAAATTTCGTAGGCACAGCCAATTTGGCGGGAAAGAGGAATAACTGTGTTTTGACAGGATAAAAGGTGGTCCTAAAGTAGAACCGTGTTCTTTAATGTCTTTCAAAATAATCCTTAACACTTGGCCCACTCAGATCAGAGTATGAAAACATTTGGTTTAGCAAGATCGGTTTAACCGAAATTTGTGGAATTATGCTTAGGTATTTTGTGAAGGCGAAATGAATGTTTCACAGTTCGATCAACGCAAGTTACTTTAGGCTCAGCTTTAGGATGTGCTAACTAAACGGACGGACGAGTCATGTCCAGTATTGAGTTGATCGCTATTACAAATTGAAATAGGACAATAGATAGAAGAAGTCCAAAGTCACTGGAACATTATATCGCTCCACAACCTCTCTTTCACTATCTCTTGAAGCAAAGTATAGTCGTTTCTGAACGCCTCTCGCTGTCTCTTACGTAATAATTGGCAAAGCCGTTATCCTCGTGATCCTAGTGAAATTCATTCTGACATTTTATCCAGAAACCCCTTTTTTCGCACGTAGGCTTCAGTTTCTCTCAGCGCCGAATGGTTAGCCTAGTTGGCAACCACGTAGTTGGCATTTCTCTTTGACGGTAGTGTGCTTTTACATAAGTCATTTTGAAAGAAATATATACGTGTCTTGCAATTGCTCTTTTCCGCCGAGTTCATCTTTATTTAGTGTCTTTACCCTTTTTTTTATAGTCTCTCAGGTGTTTTTTGGCTACGATGCTTTTAATCTTCATAATCTTTCTTTCTGTACAAATCTTTGTGGTCTTTGCTCTCCGCGTTCAATTATGGAACTATGTTATTTCTAAGCGGGGGGTGTTTTGGCTTATAATTGACACCGTCAGAGACATTGACCTTTTCCAACTGACGGACGGTATTTTGGGATAATACATTGACGTCAGAATTTACGTAAATTGGTCCTTTGGAAGATATCCCGAACGACAGCTTTGAATTGTCGAAAGAGGAAGCTGCGTTTGTCAACTTTTATTGTTTTCTTTACAATAGATGTAATGCTTTGTAAGATCTTTATAAACCGTTAAAAAAACTGGACAAATGGCTTAATATTACTAGAAAGGGATAAAGAAGAAGGATGACACTCTGTATCCTCTTAATACTTTAGTTATGTAACATCATTCTTCCCAGGCTTACCCCGTTTTTGTTTGCTCTCCTACTCATCAAACTAAGTTCGGATGGGCATCGCACCTTGAGGGTGAATTCTATAACTATTTGGTATACTAAATCCTCAACAATCAACCCGCAAACCTTGATTGTCTTGACATGGGACAAAAACCCACAAGTGCATGCGACTTGGCAAATATTTAAGCGCTAAAAGAGTAATGATGAGGGAACTATTTATCGCGTGTGTGATTCGGCTTAGTAACCTTGCTCCAAATGTAAAATGATGTTGGGAAGAATCATGTTACAATTACCACCGCTTTGTGGTGTACACTTCTCTCGGAAGAGAAGTATTATTTATAAACTTTTGATATTACCTAACCAATAACAACCTCCACTTTTTTCTCAAAATTTTTACGTCAAAATTGCGAATCAATGCAATAAATTATCAGTTTTAAATATAAAAAATGTCTGATAATCATCCGAGACGTCTGACCCAAATTTTGTCCCAAAATCGGAGAGACGCGCGTTATCTTTAGCTTCGCACCGAGATGAGATGGAGAAGGTTGATGGACTCTTCAGATTATAGCAGCACCATCCACTAAAAATAATCTCCGTATCCCGGGCCCGGTTACCCACCCCCAAAAAATTCATAACATTATCCTACGAGATATCTTTTAGATTTAGGGGGAAACTTTTAAAACGAAGCTCAAAATCTTATTTTTGATTACTAATCAAAACTCGAATCGTTCCACGTAGATAGATTTCCTTTTCTGTACAAAACATCTTCCGACACTCGAAAGAAACGTACGTTTAATTTTACAAGGTTTTTATCTTTAAAAGCCTAGACATTTTATATCACCCTTAATATTAATGTCTGAAAAAATGTTATCTCTGAAAGATTGTGATTTGAAAATTAATTCCGTAGACCTGCGTTTCTTTTTATTTTATTAAAGGCTAAATGCAAAGCTTATTTGTTTCGCCCCCCCCCCCAATAGCTCCTGAGTGGTTTGGAATTGTTAAATCGACCAACTACAGAAAAACCGGGGCATTTTCATCTGTTGTTCAAGCACTATGACCTTTTGAAAAAAATTCTCGTTATCATTAAAGGTAATCGTTCCTCTTCTCTACATTCATCTCTTTCCTTTGCATAAGAAATGTTAGTTTCCGCAAAATTGTAAATCTATAGGAAAACTAAGGGGGAACCAGTACTAAGGACCAGTTTGTGATTTTTGGTGCTAGGAGGTCACTGGACCAGTTTAAAAAATAACTACAGTTGGTTACGAACTAATGAGCACTTAAGTCCGGACCGTAGAGAGCGGGGGGGGGGACTTAATCCGGCCCTGGGCCAGGGACGTCTGTATGACTGTCTTGAAGGTGGTCCGCTATTTGGTAAATTTTCCTGGGGCCTGCAAACGCTCGACGACGCTGATTGAAGTCTTTTATCCTGTCTTTGGCATCAAGTGACCAATTCCAATGAAACAATTAGGCCTAAACCAAACATTTTGGGCAAATTAACATGAAGTCACCAACAATATTTACACGATTCAAGGAGTTATTTAAAGAATTGAAAATATTTCCTTGCACGTGAACTTTACAAATATCTTTACCGATTGGTGAGAAGAGAAGGGAGTTAAATATTTATCAACATCGAACGATGCGGTCCTCTTGAGATTATTATAAGCGTAAGTACATTGGTTTTAACAACGAAATCTGATGCAATTCAAACGTACGGTACAGAGATTATCTTATCCTATCAACAATATCGTAATATACACAGAGTCATGATTGTTATTGTATACTACAATTGGAAACCGCGTATAAAATTGGGAAGATGAGTTGTCGAAATTGCCAAGTTTTCATTCAATTCGTTTTTCGAAAGGGGGTGTGTTAGGAACCGTTCTTTGGGTCAGAAAAAACGTTTACTGCTAATTTTTTATTTAAGAGGGTTGAGAAAATTACTCCCCTTTTCTTAACTTTAATTTGCGTGAAATGTTATCAGGCATTCTGAATGAGCCAAGTTACTCTAGAACTGATTTAAACTGAACTACAGTTACTTCTCTATTAAAACGCAAATGGTCAGGCAAAACTGACTTAATGGCATTAAAATCTACTTATTATTTAGCAATATATTTACTCATTACTGCAATTGGAGGTTCGAATTAAGGATACTTCGGAAAAGGGTGATACCCAGGAAAAAAAGATATTCAAGAATGGCTTTTATTTTTACGCACCCAACGAAATAAATTAGCCCTGGGTTCCCGGAGAAGTAGATTAACACGACGTGTCGCTAAAGTAACCTCTGTGGAAAGGTCAGATGCCAAAATATTTGGGTACTTGAATCAAAAATTATCTAGGAACCGAGGGGCTAGTCATTCGGCAAAATTTGTACACCTGATTACTGATTTCTGAAAATTTATATTGGTGAATTCCCATGATTACTGAACGAATTCCTTGACTTCTGTGTATACGATTATTTTCGGTGATTTCCATAATCTTTACGATGATTTCCCGTTATTGTCGCAGATTACTTGTTGAATTACAATGAATTCCGGTGATTTTTGGTGAATGCCGTGATTACCAAGTCTGGATTCTTCGTGAATTTCGATGAATGCCGTGATTACCAAGTCTGGATTCTTCGTGAATTTCGATGAATGCAGTGATTATTTCTATTTCAACGGATTATGATTTTTATTTTGGATTTTCGAATTCCTCGATGGTTATGCGTGATTGTTTCACGAAAGGTGTGATTACCGAGGTCATTACAAAAGATTACTAGTAAAACATGCGATAATTTTTGATTTTCTCAAGATTTCACGTAATTTTCAGTGATTATAGGAGATTTCTGATTACCTTTGATTACCCATAAAAATGATTGTGATTACTGATGATTTTCTAAGAATTCTAGAAACCAAGTAATTGATTTCTGCGGTTTTGTACAAGTGTCTAACCCTCGCTTGGAACGAAAGAGTCACGCCATATCTGCTGAACCATTTCAAAAACATTTCATATCTACAAATGGCTTTACATATCTTTAGCCCCATTTCAAAATTTTAAAGGGTTATTTTCCAAAGGTCACCCAGAAACTATCTTTCTCAATTTTATCATCCTCTGTAGTAAAAAACATCTCCCCGATTTTTACCGTTCCCGCCATTAATGTTCTGTAGAATAGCTGTACCCCATCGAGTCTTTAGATAGATCAAGAAAGAGTTTCATCAGATGACGATGACGGTCGCTGTCTGCGCACAGCATCCTAGGCCTATATACATTTTACTCTTTCAATCGTCTCTGGCTCTCGTGGTTTTATTATAAATATAGAAACCCCGAGTTGGTGACCCAAGATACGACGCACCTGCACGGAACTAACTTTTAGACTATAAATTTCGTCTCCACTCCCTCTTCACGGAGCTTCCTCTCCTGTTATTTTTGTATTTTTTAACTTTTCCAATTCTTGGAAATCGTCTGGAGTTCGGAGAACTTGGGGCATCCGGCCACGGAGAGATTAAAGGAGAGAAATTCCGAAAAGACATTAGGCCCACCTGTTTATGAGTCCCTGAGGTACGGTGGTACCATAAGGTCATAAGATGTGTACCATAAGTTTGTCACTGGTTACTGAGAGCTTCGAATGAAGTGACGTAGGTCATAGATTCTCGTAAAGCGACGCCTGGTGAGGCGCTGTCAAAGGCTTAGTACAGACGAAATAAGAAGATGGACTGCAACAACGAGTGTAGTTGATTCTCGCGTCGTTATAGAACAAGCTCACAGGAAGTCTCTAGCATTACGACGTATAGGAAGTATCATACTTATGGAACAATAACTTATAAACTTATGGTGGTACGTAGTGTAGCATACAGCGACTTTGCGCAATTTTAATACGCATACCTGACGTCACTGTTCTCTACGAGGAGAGAGTAGAAAAAATGTTCTTCTTTCCAACTACTTTCACAAAGCACGTTTGTCTCTCCTCACAATGCCTCCTCCATGATGAGGCGAAAGGATTGCACACGGTTTTTCTGCAACGTAAATAGACATTGGAAATTGCGTAATTTACCTCAACCGATTTTATTTTGCCTGCCAGCGGTGTTACTAGGCTCTCTTCGCCACCACTAAGCGAAGCCAACAGCCAAGATGGCAGGGCTTAGAGCCACCTGGTCTCCCAATTGGTAAATAAGTTGAGGTAGGAGGACAAGACGTGGACACGGGCCAAGTTTAGTTTACTTAAGAGCTTCGAGACCTCGTGTTTAGGTTTTCTTTTCCCGTAGACCAAAAATACCTCCTTAAGGGCCTACTTCGGTAAAACACTTTGTTTCATTAAATATTCTATGGCCCAAACGGCATTTTACAAAGTTGAATACGCATTCATTCACTCATTCTCGGTGTAGATAAACAATGTGTGACACGTGAAACTCTTGTACATGGACAGGCCTATTGAAAGTAACCTTTCGCCCATTGTATGGAGGAAATGTAGCAAAATAAGCTCCTCTAAATTCGACCACAATTATGGCACTCGCCTCTAAAAGATGAACTTATTTAAATCAAGTAGATAGACCTCGGTGTTTCAAAAAGCGTGTCCTAGTGGAAAATATTTGTCTATGATTTTTCCCATCTCTCCTTTGACTGCCTCCACGGAATTGGTGAAGAAACTTTGTCTGGTAGATGGCCAAGAATCATTTTAGTTCCGATTTCCTAGATGTATACGCAACATCTTATCCGTCTGAAGTGATAATGACGAACATCATGTTCTGATATTTTGATGTTGTGGTTTGGAAGATCCAATACAACCATAGTTTGTCCTTAGACCAATGCGGTACAACCAGAAGTATATAATACTTCCCTTCGAGAACAGTGTACAAGAACACAGCGGGGTAATTGCTACATGATTCTTCCCAACATCATTTAACATTTGGAGCAAGGTTACTAAACCAAATCACGCGATAAATAGTTCCCTCATCATTTCTCTATTAGCTCTTAACTACTTGCCAAGGCGCATGCGCTTGTGGATTTTTGTCCCATGTGGGTTGACTCCGAGGATTTTGTACCATACAGTATAGAATTCACCCCACAGTGCGATGCCCATCTGAACTTAGTTTGATGAGCGGAGAGCAAACAAAAGGTGCATGAGCCTGGGAAGAATCATGTTACATAACCAAAGTATTAAGAGGATACACAGTGCCATCCTTCTTCTATTATCCCCTTCTGGTTACAACTTAAACAATTGAAGGGTGCGTCGAACGTTATGGCTTTAATTACAACTGTCAGTTACACATCATTGTCAGTTGGTAAAATCTATTTTTCACATAAAATAAATCTCGTGTGAAACTCTTTTGCCATATACTAACCATCCTGTTATTCCAGGAGAGAGATCATTTCATTTTATACGTTTACTTTCGGTGCATGAAAAAACCTCTCGTACACATTTTTTTCTTTAGTGCGTTTTTTTTGTCAATTTTTTGTAGAGCATTGTCTGGAAGTAGCTGAAAAGTGATAAGGGCTCTTCCCTGGCAAATCTCCTAATTTATTTTTATGCCATCGACGTTCTCTTTCCTTTGGCACACAACGCGTTCGTACGCTCTATCTCTTGGATGTTGTACCCCGCACCTTCGAAGTTCATTGGTCTCCTTTCTCATAACCCCAGCATAGCGTAGGACATGGGTCCTGTGTATACCCTAGTCGAAGAAGTTGTAGTATCTATCTCAATCTAAAAGGTAGAGCTCTCAGAGTACAACGACTTTCGTTTTCGATGTAGCATCATTTTGTCCCCCTCTTTTACGTAACTTAACATCAACGCGAACATCATTGTCTCTGTTCTACAGATGTGTTCCGATTTTTAATCTTTTCTACTCAAAAAGTATTTGACCTAGGCCTTTCTTTTCTGTACCGTTCCAAATTGGACTCGCCAGGAATGATTGCATTTTAAGGGAAGTGGCAATCTCGCTGGGGTTGTTGAGACAATTTAAGGATTTTTGTAGCATTTGAAATGTTTCACTCCTTTGTCATTTTCAGTGACTTTTCCATATCTCAAATTATAGGGAGAGGCCAGAGGGGTGTAGCATGACCTGCATGACACCTTTACCACCAATATGGCGGAAAACGTTCTTTCGTGGGGGAAGGTGTCTGATTGGCTAAGTTGGGGTCTGACGTTTAGTAGTTGGTCGGTTCTCTATATAGGGTTTGAGAAATTGACCGGAAAAAATTGTACGGAAACCTCTAACGTATTTTAACATTAACATCTTTCAGGTATAATTTCTGATTAGACTTAAATGAACTTCAATGAAGGCATCGGTGGGTGGGCTAAAATTATTTGAAATACTATACGTCATGGGCACGTGACTGAGGAAAGGCGTGGTTCAAAGAAACTAAGTTCGTTTTAATTCAAAAACAACCACTACGAAGAATTGGCACTAGGTGTCCAGTCCCAGTCCATGAGGAAATTTTATATCTTTTGGTCACGTGGTGCCTGTGACGTATTACAAATAATTTTTTTCCACCCACCAATACCTTTACAGTCCCTTTTTTAACACGTCCAAGTTCTTAACATTTAAACTTATCGAAATTAAACTATACAAAACGTTTATATAGGGCGATGCACGTTTTCTTACACGCTTTTCGGTAAGCTAACCCTTGGTTCAGACGATTTGTGACGTTCAAGGCCAAGTATCTGCCACAACAACATATAGTGAAGTGCTTTAGGCTATTTATCAAATACAGCAGGTTTTATTGCGAAATATTTTCCAAAAATGCAATTTATTACGTGATTAAAACAAGTCGTTCTCGAACTAGCTCTCATTGAATCTCTAGCATTACGAAGTATAGGTAGTGTCACACTTATGGAACATATCTTATAAACTTATGGCTATGCATTTGTTCAAAAGCCCTTCAAATAAAACCGTCCGAATATGAGTTCCTTGAATAATCAATTCTTTTGGAGATTACCAATCGTTATAACATCCGAAACTTTATGTATAACCCCTCACCCTCGCTATAGTCCATGCGTAATTACAAGCTCTTTTTAATTGGTAATAGAAATTATATACTCTAATAACTTTTTAGCTTCAGTAACGGTATTTCATAAATACTTCGACAAAATTTGACAACAGTCCTGGCTCGCCTGGAACAAAAGGGGTTATATTTTAAGAAACCTTATTCAACATCCGAAGTTCGACGAATTCTTGCGCATTACAGTACATTCAATGATATAACGCAATACCAGTTACAAATGTTTCGGGTACTATGACATCAGACGTTATCAAGGGTTCTGTTATGACATTACAATAGTTAGAACACGGAGAACGAAAAAATGGATTGAAACCAAGATTATTGTCCTCTGAATTAGACAGTTCTGTAGTTTTGCAAAAGTTAATCTTGTAATTGTCTAAAAAGTTTCAAGATTCTGGCACACGTGTCGGTGCACGTACTTCAATGTTTTTCGGACTATGACATCAATGATTATCCATTACTTTCTTACGACACGTTTGTTAGAAAACATTTAAAATATAGATGGGCTTGTAATTATTAAGAGTCATTTTCCAATCGGAAATAAATGCATCTTGTCTTGACAATCATATTAAAATGTGAGTGTGTACAAAGGAATTGTCTATGATCTCAGTACCGTCTTAACCATTGGGTCAAATGGACACTTGCCCAGGGCCAGGGGCCTCGCGAAAATGGGGGCCTTATGGAGGGGCCCGTGATTAATATATATTTACTAGCTGTTACCCGCGGCGTCGCTCGCGTGTAATAAGAACTTCCATCAAAAATATACAAATAATGGGTAGATTTTACTGATCACTAATATTTTTGTAGCACCCTAGGAGCGAAGGCACTCGGCGTTGCCAGTCAGCCCGTCGGGACATTTTTTATTACTTTTCACGCGGACATTATTACATAAAGAAGGGTTTTTTAGTTTTTGGCCGCCATTTAAAAAGACGGCAACAAATCGAACCCAAAAGACCATTCAGTCCGTCTATAGGTTAAAGGAGACCCGTGTACTAAATATCTGCGAAATCGGTTGAAACGCGCGGAATTTGTTGCATAGAGAAGAGTTTTTACATTTCTGGGCGTCATTTTTTAAGATGGCGGCGGATTGGAAAAATCTTTCTTAGTACGCGCCTACTACTTATGAGTAACGTTCCTGCAAATTTTCAGCCTTCTAGGGCAAGCGGTTTGGGCTGGGCGTTGATTATCAGTCAGTCTGTCAGTCAGTCAGTCAGTCAGTCAGAACTTTGATTTATATAGATATAGATTTGAATAACAGGCGTGGAGCACTGCCTTGCCCGAAGCCTGTAATGTTGTTAAGAAGCCCCAGGCTGGGTTTCTTGCAGGAAATTGTAACTAATATTGTTGATCACAGGAATTAATGTGTCCCATAGTCTTTGAATAACTTCAATAGCACCAAATTTTAGTTTCTCTGCGAAAATTTGTATTTTCAGAAGTGAGATGAGACTAGAAGTGAAGGGCTCTAGCATTGGTAATAGATCCTGGCACTTGTGAACAAATTTGAGGATTTTATGCCGCTTCCATCGCGCCTACACTCGAGAGAAAAAAATTGGTCCAGTTCCAAAAACATTTCCTACCCCCTACCCCTCAACCTTAAGCCGCGGAACACGGACGCCTGTGCTTGAATCTAGTTCGGCCGTCTACCGCCACGAGCGTCTCACGTTTTGGAGGGAAAATTCTGAAACCGCCACTAGAGGGCCAACCGTTGGTGTGTTATCAAGAATATTCACTTTCGCCGAGTGAAGAATTTGGTTACCCCGATACTTCTAGTCTCATCTCACTTCTGGTATTTTCCAATACGCTCAGTGACTAGATAAAGATAAAGTTACTCTAGAACTTCGAGTTATGTACTTCGTCGGGAAGTATAGTTTTGATGGAAAAATATATATATTTATTTATGCCAAATTCCTGACGGCCATGCCATTGAGCCCGGGAAAATATTTCAAAGGTTGTTTTGTTAAAGATATTAGCAGATTGGGAATGGGCTCTGTTGCCGCTGTCAGTGTCAGACTCAGCTGTATAGTTTCAACTCCTAGTTTAACCTTCCATATATTTTTTCCCAATCATACCCTTCTATCTCGAATCCAATAGAAAGCATAGAGTACATGAAGATACAAGCGTGGTATTAACTGTTTGTCAGGGCCCTTTGAAAACACATTTCCAAACAAAAATACAGAGGGATGTTAGGCCTAACCACCTTGACCTCGGTCTTTGCACAATTAACTTAAGTATAGTTTCGTGGTAGTCACGGGCAAATTAATGTACAATAATTATCACACAATTATAGTTTTATAAATGATAGTTATTTAATCATAAAAACAAAGGCTTTGATCATTTTTTCACAAGCGGCTTTGAATAAATAAAGGAACTATATTTCGCTGTGATCTATAAATGCAAAATGACCCTTAACGAATTCTTGCAGCATGGCAAAATTGCAGTTGCTTGCAAGTATCAATAAATATTAAATTTGATTTTGACAGTTGTTATAACAATAACACAAAATTAGAGATAATTAAGATGTAAATAACATCGCTATTATACGGCCGTGACACTCCATATTATCTACCGGTAAAAGATGATAATACATTAGAGAGTTTAAGCATCCCCTATACGCGTACGTGTAGCCACCTTTGACAATGCATTGGTCTAATGCACTGTGGAAGGTAGCTACACGTACGCGTTTAGGGGATGCTTAAACTCTCTAATAGAGAGTTTAAGCATCCCCTATACGCGTACGTGTAGCCACCTTTGACAATGCATTGGTCTAATGCACTGTGGAAGGTAGCTACACGTACGCGTTTAGGGGATGCTTAAACTCTCTATTGAGAGGCTGGGATTTGCCGCTTCCTTATTGTTTGACTTTTCCCGCCTTTTTCTTGTAAAGAGTTCCATATCGGAAACGCGGGGCTGATAGTGACCTCTAGGAGATTACCATTATTACAATTTTGCTAATCCCTAACTTTCTTAATACTTTCCAGATTAAAAAAAACTTTGACAGAGACAATCATCGATTACGTTTTATTTATTAGAAACTATTATCTCATTTATAAACCTAGAAACAATATTTAATTATAACAATAAACGATAAAAATAAATCAACCGGAAGGTGTCACTAGCCAATTTCCGACCCCACAAAACGTCATAAATTTCCATAATTATCTTTTGACGCAATCCGGAAGTTCAAAGTCCCTTTAAAAAATTGGCCCAGAAGCCTCTAGAAGGCGTAAATCCACGTGACTTTAAGTTTTTGATGCAACTTTCATTTCATTGAGTTCGTTTTAATTTGTTTAATTGTTTGTAATACGATATTGACAGGTAATTTCGATTTTTAATTGATGTTATTAACTAAATTCCTTACGAAGCCAAGTCTTAGGTAACCTTAAGTATGAAGTTATGAAACGAAATATTTTTTAATTTTCTGTGTATCATGATCGTCATGGTACTGTACTTGATTTAAACTAGTTCTAAACCAAAACAACTGCAATTACTAACTAGTAGTAGCGCGAGCAGTCCTAATTCCACCCTTTATGCCAGTTAAATTGTGTCATTGTTTGCATTTGAACTTGTTTACCATCTTCATTACCTCCAGGTTTTGTTTTAATAAATGAATTAAAACATGAATGATTACTTTGAACCAAACACCGAAAGGGATATCCTCGATACTCCCGCAAATATCGTAGATATTTCCCAACTAATTAACTGGTCTCAATCATCGGAGGTTGCCATTCAACCAGAAACTAAGCACCTTCAACACCAAACGAAATTACACAGTGAAAGTCCGTTTCCGTTTAATAGTAAACTTAATGACAAACTATATTTATGGTAAATTACTAAATTTATTTGTCTTTTAAGGGTATTTTGAGATTAATTATCGTTAATCGCTATTAATTTGTTATGTAGGAACGGGGATATTACCAGTTTAAGGGTTCAGGCAATTGTTAATTCGACAAACGAGTCTTTGAGTGATAAAAATGAATTAACGACTAAAATTACGAGAATAGGGGGATTGCAATTAAAAGAAGATCTTGAGAGGTTAAAAGGTATTAGATTGAGTTTATCCACGTTGAAATTAAGGGTTGATTTAGTAATTAAAATTTACTAAAGGTTGCAGGACTGGTGATGCAAAAATTACTAAAGGCTATTTATTGCCGGCTAGATATGTGATTCATACTGGTATTATGATAAATTAATGTTATGTTTAAAGATAGGGTTCATACAGGTCAGAAATTATCAGGTGCAACTTGAGTCTTATATTGGAAATAATAGCAATCTTAATTAATTTTAAGTTAATTTTAAATTATTTATCGATCCCAAGATTGCATCTTTTCATTATGAATGTATAAAGAGCAGTATTGCCTTAAAAAGTTCAGGTTAAAGGAAAAGTTCAGGTAACGTAACATTATACCTTAAGAGAATGGCCTTTTTCTAAATATAAAAGGAAAAATATCAAAAGAAAAAATAAATGATCCGAGTCTTATTACAAAATAATTAGCATTTAATTAGTCTTAAAAACAATCAAGGACTACTGCACCATCCGCCATTGGTTTAGTGACGTCTGCTAAATCGAACCACTTACTCCTACGTGATTGGTTGAATTCTCTCAGGTTGAGAGAGGTAAGTGGTTCGGTTTAGTGGCGTCTGCTAAATCGAACCACTTACTCCTACGTGATTGGTTGAATTCTCATAGGCTGAGAGAGGTAAGGGGTAAGTGGTTCGGTTTAGTGACGTCTGCTAAATCGAACCACTTACTCCTACGTGATTGGTTGAATTCTCATAGGCTGAGAGAGGTAAGGGGTAAGTGGTTCGGTTTAGTGACGTCTGCTAAATCGAACCACTTACTCCTACGTGATTGGTTGAATTCTCTCAGGTTGAGAGAGGTAAGTGGTTCGGTTTAGTGGCGTCTGCTAAATCGAACCACTTACTCCTACGTGATTGGTTGAATTCTCACAGGCTGAGAGAGGTAAGGGGTAAGTGGTTCGGTTTAGCAGACGCCACTAAACCAATGGCGGATGGCGCAGTAGTCCTTGATTGTTTTTAAGACTAATTAAATGCTAAGATCATTTATTTTTTTCCATATTTTATTTTTCCCTTTATTGTTTAGAAAAAGGCTGTTCTTTTAAGGTACTATAATGTTATGTTACCTGATCTTTTCCTTTAATGAAGAAAAGAAAAATTGGTTTTCTGAGTCATGTATGAACCCTACAACTGTATTCTAAGCTAACTTTAATCAATCAAATTTGAATATAAAATTGCATAGTGGGTCCTAAATTTAACACAAAATACCAAACTGCGGCTGAAAGTGCTCTTCATTCTTGTTACTATAGAACCTTCGCCACTGTTAAGTACGAGATTTTAACTTTAAAGGGGCTGTAAAGAAGGCACGGGCGGGTGGGTAAAAATTATTTGAAATGCGTCAGAGGCACGTGACCGAAGAGAGGCGTGGTTCAAAGAAGTGTTCGTAGTTCGTATTATTTCGAAAATTACCACTTCATGGAATTGGCGCTGCAATCTCTCGAAAAACAAGGACTAGATGTTAACTAGTCCCACTCCATGAGGAGGCTTTGTATCTTGGCATCACTTGATGTCTGTGACGTATTTCAAATAATTTTTACCCACCCGCCGATGCCTTCTTTGCAGTCCCTTTAATTTATCAAAATTTTAATACTTAATTATTACAAAACCAATTTTAGGGAGTACAAAATTCGAACTCTCGCTCTTCCGGCAATTAATTCTCTAAGACGAGGTTATCCTTCCCACGAAGGAGCTCACATAGCTCTCAGTAAAATTAATTTAAAACCTCTATTTAATTCGGAATTAAAATATATCTAACTATTAATAACATATTTAAGGAACAATCCGAAGGTTTCTTGAAAAAAGTCACGAAGAAATTGAGGCCATTGTCTTAGTTTTGGAACCTGTCGATTTTGGTATCTACGAACTATTACTACCCCTTTATTTCCCGAGAAGTCTTCAAGAAGAAGAATACGCTCTCTATTACCTTCCAAAAACTATCGGAGGACCCGATGGAGAACCCATTATTCCCGAAAGAAATATTAGAATATCTGATAAACCACTTTTTCCTAAAAGTCACCACCCGATAACGAGTAAGAGCATAAGAAAATAATATATAGCTCCCTATAAGTATACGCCATGTAAACAGCATTTTCTTCCATTGAAATTTGTAAAAAATTTCTAACGCCACCTATTAAGAGTTTTGGGCGTTAAAAAAGATGAAATATTTTTTTTAGAAAATTTTCAAATTATATATTGCAATTAAACAGTTAAAGGTCTAGAAGTTATTATTATGATAATTAAAACTGATTAAGTACATGTCAAAATTATCATAATAAATTAATAGATGGCGCCAGATTTTGACGAAAGAGCGCCTATACGAGGTAAGGAGTATCTTGAATCTCTAGGGGCGCGGCGATATTTCCCCGGCCCATGCTTTTCTGCTTTTCGCGGACACCTTAGGTGACGGCGGTGGTTTCGCCCCCCCCCCTTTTACTCGTAGTACCAAAACTTCTCCCACGGGGCGTAAAAGCGTAAGCGCGCCAAATTTGGGAGCAAATGCTGTAGTAAGAAAGTGTACTACGTTTCAGACTTATAGGGAGCTATATATTATTTTCTTATGGTAAGAGTAAGAAATAGAGTTCGTGTTGCCCCCGATGAAACTGATGATTATTTTGTTTAAAAATGGATATCAGGCGATTCGTCGGAAGAAGGAGTTGATTTAGCGGCGGAATTTGATTCCTCAGTTTGCTTGGGTAAAACGTCCTTTGCGCGAATGCACGGGGATGTTGATAAAAAACGAAGAGAAGCCAAAAGACAACAGAGTTTGGGTATTAAAGTTGAGAGTGACGCGTTGACGCTTGAAGTTCAAAGGAAGAATAAGTAAATATTTAATTTTACTTTACAGTATCAGGGTTCATACAAACCTGGAAAACCTGGAAATAATCAGGGAAATAAATAGTTGACAAAAACCTCAGGGAAAACTCAGGGAAATTTATTATTTTTAGTAAAATTCAGGGAAATATGCGTCAAACAGGGGGCCGAGTAATTGAGCAAAATGTTCGTGAACATACCCTCCATAGGATTAACATTACACTATACTTTGGAGGCTCATAACTCTGGTTCTACTAGAGATACGGGGATGCCCTTTGATTATGTTATAGTCCTCTTTATCCCCCATCTAACTATACTAAAAACGTACGGCTACGACAAACAGGGGCCGAGTAATTAAGCAAAATGTTCGTGAATATTCCCTCCATAGGATTAACATTACACTACACTTTGGAGGCTCGTAACTCTGGTTCTACTAGAGATACGGGGATGTCCTTTGAGTATGTTATGGTCCTCTTTATCCCCCATCTAACCATACTAAAAACGTACGGCTACGACAAACAGGGGCCGAGTAATTGAGCAAAATGTTCGTGAACATACCCTCCATAGGATTAACATTACACTAATCTTTGGGGGCTCGTAACTCTGGTTCTAATTGAGATACGGGGATTTCCTTTGAGTATGTTATAGTCCTATTTGCCCCCCCCCTCCTTCGTTAACATTTGCTCCATAGGATACTCCATATACGGGAAAAACCTGGAAAATTCAGGGAAGTATATGGGGAAAAACCTGGAAATCTCAGGGAAATTTGTTTTCCAAAAGTTGTATGAACCCTGTTTCTTCTGTATAAATCGAAATTTTGTTATCATTACTTAGATATGAAAGATTATTACGTAAAGCTCGAACGGAGGATCTGAGGTCAATTGCTGGGATGAGATTTTTGTATCCGAGTGGAGATGACCGTATGGGTCATCCCATTGTCGTTTTTGCGGGGTTTAGGTGCTCATTTACTCAGTTAGATATTGAAAAAGCCATAATGTACTTGGTGCATACTATGGATCCGATTGTGCAGAGAGAATATTCCATAGTTTATTTTCACACTTTAACGACTCCCGAAAATCACCCCTCCATGCAATTCTTGCAACAAATATACAATATTTTGGACTATAAATATAAGAAGAATTTACGCAATTTTTATATCGTCCATCCAACTTTTTGGACAAGAGTAAGTATGATTGGTCGTCGGTTTCGAGAATTGTTCTTCGAAGACTCGTAGTAAGTAACGTGTTTAATTGAACGTGTTACAGGTATTAACTTGGTGGTTCACTACTTTTACTACATCTGGTTTGAAAAATAAAGTTCATTCTTTAGGTGGAGTAGAGTACCTGTATAGTGCCATCTCTCCCGATCAACTAGATCTTCCACCTGAAATTTTGGATTATGATATGAAGGTATGATCAATTGATCATTGAGTGAGGGTTTGTCACTTTGGGACATGGTTTAGGACAATGGGTTAAAGTGTATTTGAGATACCATTACAAGTTCGCGCTAGTTTAGACTGAAGTAAGGGGCATTTGCCGAGGGCGAGTTTTTTGACAGATTAGGTTGTTCTGGGGCAGTGGGCGGCCATGTTTGGTACCGTTTTGGTTTTATGGGCGGCCATGTTTGGTACCGCTTTGGTTCTATGGGCGGCCATGTTTGGAACCCTTTTGGTTCTATGGGCGGCCATGTTTGGAACCCTTTTGGTTCTATGGGCGGCCATGTTTGGAACTGCTTTGGTTCTATGGGCGGCCGTGTTTGGAACTGCTTTGGTCCTATGGGCGGCCGTGTTCGGTACCGCTTTGCTTCTATCGGCAAATAGCATGGGTTCCGTCACACTAAGGCTTCTATAAGTTTTGTTATTTTGAAAATCGATAATATTTCAAAAACAGAAAATAAAACAGGGCAACAGCCCTCTGATGACGTCATAAATGAAGGCAGTGTAGACTGTGCGACTTCACCATAAGGGCGACGTCATAGCCGTGTTGTGTTATTTAAAATGACAGCCAAAGATTATAAAACCGCTAATTTTAAAGTAAAAATTTCTAAAAACACATACACATAATTTTTCTGCGACGCATACATTTTAGACGCGAAGCTTCAAGGTTTACTTGTTTATTTTACGATGTATAAAAGGACCCCACTTTACACGACATATTTGTATATATCCTGCAATGCACTAATACCGAAGGCAAAGCCAAACTTTAGGGGAAAAATGCCCATACATTTCCTATGAGCGCCTGTAGAAATGTTAAACCGCAATGCACTGATGCTTAGAGGAGGCGCATTGGAGAAAATTTTACTGTCTTAACAGAGAGAGAGAGAGTAAAATTTAATTTTGACGTTTTAGGTGAATGGTGTGCGTTACTGCGCGGCTGCTAGATTGCCAAATTCCATGTCAAATACTCCGGCCTTATAGATAAGCTAAAATGAAACAAGTCATTGAATTGACAAATAAAATCCAAACCTCATAATATGAAAACAGGTAGTAATGCAAACAATTAAAATAATTTTTCCCCCATTATCGTTTGTTAATGCTGTGATTCTCTATTTTTGCTAAGAAATTAATTATTGATGTTACCCCCTCGTTTCTAGTTTATACAAATTAAAATTAAATCACCTTTTCTGTTTGAATTAAATGTGACCATTGAATAAAAGTATTTTTAACTAAGTACCTACTCTTTAGTCAAATAATTTCACCCATTATGTGGAAGAAAGGTATTTTATTTATAACAGAAGTGAGATGAGACCAGAAGTACTGAGCTAACCCAAATTCTTAATTCACTCGGCGAAAGTGAATATTCTTGATAACACACGAACGGTTGGCCCTCTGGTAGCGGTTTCTGAATTTTCCCTCCAAAACGTGAGACGCTCGCGGCGGTAGACGACCGAACTAGATTCAAGCACCCGCCGCTTTAGGTTGAGGGGGAGGGGGTAGGAAATGTTTTTGGAACTCGACCAATTTTTTTCTCTCTAGTGTAGGCGCGTGGGAAGCGGTGGCATAAAATCCTCAAATTTGTTCACTAATGCCCGTATCTACTATCAATGCTAGAGCCCTTCACTTCTTGTCTCATCTCACTTCTGTTTATAATCATGAGTAGATAAAAACTGGAAGTGCCCAGGCTTATAAAATTTTATTAAACTTAGTTTATTCCATGTGGCAATTTACATATACATTAAAAAGTAGTTTCGTAAGTTCATAAGATATGTTCCATAAGTTTGTCACTGGTTAATGAGAGCTTGTCATGAAGTGACAACGTAGGTCATGGATTTTGGTAAAGCGACGCCTGGACCTGGTTAGGCGCTGTCAAAGGCTTAGAACAGACTAAATAGGAAGATGGACTTCAAAACCGAATGTAGTCAATTCTCGCTTGTCGTTCTAGAACTATCTAGCTCTCAGTAAGCCTCTAGCATTACGAAGTATAGGAAGTGTCATACCATAAGTCTATTATGTAAGGTCCTTACATAATAGACTTATGGTCATACTTGAAGCATAGCGCGGCTCCAGTGGATCCCCTACAAGAGGACTTTCTTCCTGAACTCCGGGTTTGGCTTGGCAAAGGCTAGTGGGCGGGATTTATACATGCATCCCGCCCACAAATGTCTCTATAGCTTTGCCAAGCCAAAAATGGAGTTCGTAAGGAAAGTCAACTTGTAGGGGATCCACTGGAGCCGCGCGCGGGTCCACTGGATCCCCTACAAGTTGACTTCCCTCCTGAACTCCGTGTTTAGGTTGGCGATGGCTAGTGAGCGGGGTTTATAAGTGCACTTATAAATCCCGCCCACAAATGCCTCCTGCCTTCGCCAAGCCAAAACTGGAGTTTCTAAGGAAAGTCAACTTGTAGGGGATACACTGGACCCGCGCTTTGCTTTAAGGAACATATCTTATAAATTTATGGTAGTATGAAAATGCGTAATACCTAAAATGGGTGAGTAATGTGATATATCTAATATTCATGCATATAGTAGACTATTTCGACGGAAAGACACGGGCGGGGGGGGGGGTGGTTTAAGATTTTGCCTTCCACCTTGCTTTTTGGCGCCTGCGCTGTAGTCTTTTTGTATCATATGAGAGTGCGCAGAGATGGCAATGTATCAACCCCCTTCTCTGTCTGTCCCGATACATCAAAAGGTCTATTAACTGGTCTGACAGGTCTATTAAAAGGTCTGTCATATATAGCATATAGGCCAAATGGATTTTTCATAAGATACGTCACTGAAATGGGAGGAGGGGGGCATTCGTCGACGTGCGGCGAACAGGGATGTCGAGCTTAGGTTAGCGAGGGAGTAATTTTTTTATTATTTTATCTTTGTAATACATCTTTTATATTCAGAACTCTTTAAAAACTGGGTACTTAAGAAACCTCTACTTTTCCAAAGCAGATACCATGGAATTTTGTTACATATTGTCCAGTCACGAACCATACTATCTTAGCGCCTTAGGAAGCACGATCGAAGAATTGGGAGCTAACAGTTCTGACCCTGAAACGTCACACCCTTCTATCTCTTACTGGAGTTTCATCCCCCCTAACGGTTGGAAACGGTATTCTACGCGCAAAAATGCCAACCAGTGGCAGAGAGGGGTTGCTTGACGTCAGACTATCTCTTCCCCCTAGCCAGTTGTTAGCTACCTATAGACCATTTCGGAAATTACACGCAGAAAAACAACATACATTGGTGAGGCCGCCATTGGGCTCCCTCTCCAAAAAGCAACGCTATAGTAAGCGCGAATTGGCTAGCCTCCCGTCTGTAGTGAACTCGGGCCCCATATGGCGTTGCTTCTTGGCGCCAAGAAAAATACACGATGGCTGCCTTTACCCTGTGTGTTGGTTTCTCTTTGTGTAATTTACGAAATGGTCTATTAGATATCGGCAATGCAAAGTGAAACGAAGATATCAAAAGAGTTCTAAACCATGCATTTTTCACTCCTTATTGCGATTATTCTATGATCATAGCAAGGTGCTAAGAGACTACAGATCGCGGCAGTTTTTAACCTCTTGAGCTCGGGGTCTTGGAAAGACCCAAGTTCACGCGACCCAGAAGCCAAATTAGCCAATACCCTACTGTAGTTTTAAACCCTACAGATGTCGTTGCGTTTCGGACACGTCACAGTATATTGATCGAATTTCGCGCCATCGAGGTTTATCCTAGTATCATCCCAGTATCCAAGCAATTTTTGGCCCCATAAACCAAGGTGAAACTAATACAGGTTAGGCTGAAAGTGTGACGTAGAGTATTGAAAAATACACTAAACCCACATTGGAGTTGCAAAACATATTCCCAGTTCCACCTTAGACTTTTGAATTGCACTATAGACCTTTGGTATTGGTGCTTGACGCGGAACAACACGTCACACCCTTCAACAATACAAAAAAATGCGTTTGAATTAAACCTTCCATGTGTTTTTCACTAGACAAATTAGTCGAATGTTTATTATTGGGGGGCGGTGTTTCCCTAATGCTAATAGATACTTGTAAACAAACACGTTTGAGCGGCGGAAGTAGCACCCAAAGAAACTGTTAATTCGGCGCTATTTCACACTCATTTTCTTCGCGCGCATAAGTTAAGTAACAGACCACACCCTCTGACTGACCAAACCCATTGCATAACCTTGGTGATCCCAACCGTTATGAGTCTTCCCTTGCCTTCTAGTCCTAACGGCGTTTCTATGGATTTGCGATAGACCAGAGAAACGTACACTGCGTCTCTCCACAATTTCACGCCGGGCAGCAGCTGTTTTCAATCATACCCGTTACTGGGTTACCCCTACAGCGTTACGTTACTCTTAAGGTTAATTTAACTATCTAGTTAAGTTGACACAGGGATATATCTTAGTTTTTAATATCCTTCGCATCTACGTTACTCTCGAATTTTCTTATCTCCGCCAAACCATACTGAACGCCCCCTCAGTTTTAACGGGAGCCACTGTTACGGAGCCGCAGGTAGGAATACCGTTAATTTTGACCCGATCAAAGAGACCGCCGGTAATGAACCCGAATTAATTTTAAATCAAACCGTGAAAGTGTAATTAAATAATTAAACTTTCCGTGGGGAAGGGGAGTTAATACCTATTTTTTAATAATAAAATTCATATACTTTTAAACAAACGTTAGTTAGCCTAGGTTTCCAAAAATATGGTGATAATAATTATCACACATCACGGTTTTTAGTATCAGAAACACCTTTATTTTCCTCCCCGCTATCTAATCTAAGGATAAATTTTGTTTCAATGTTTGTGTTTCCAGGGAAATATGGGATATCGTGTAAAGGAAATCATTTTCTTCAATTAGGCTTAGTTGGGATCGTTTTTTACAAAGGTTAATTTAGGTTGTAGGACAAACTCATTATGTTCGAGAACGTCGCGGCGTTTTTGCTCAATAAATATTTGGGCAAATATATTCAAGATTTGGACAGTGAGAACTTGAGTATTGGAATATTTAGTGGTAAGTAATTATATTAATCGAGTTTACCCCTTTTAATTCCCCTTCCCTTAAGTTCCGTTGTTATTATTATTTTCTCTCCGAATTTTGTATTATTTTATTTATTTTGATTAAATTTCTAAATTACGAAAAAAAAAAAATTGTTTTGCGTTATTTTATTTCCAATTTTGTCTTAAAAGCAATTAAGGTTGTGTTAGAATTGTAATTTATGCGAATTTCAATATAGGTACTATTCAACTGACTGATTTACAATTAAAAACTGAAGCTTTGGTGAGATTTTATAATCCTATAGATTTTAATGAAATGTTTGTATAGGTGTGAATATTCAATCGATTTTTGGGCCTACCTTATTACGCAATTTAATATTACGTTTTCCAATTATAAATCTATGTCGTCATAAGCTCGATTGAAATGACTTTAATTAAAAAGGAAAGTGTTTAATTCGTAATTAAACTTTTATAGTACGAACTCGATTTACCTATTGAAGTTAAAGCAGGATGCGTTGGTAGGTTTCGTACCTTTAAAGGGATACTTAAACGCTCCAAGTGTTTTTACGCTGATAAGTTATATATCATGAGTTAATAATATATAATATTAACTCATGGTTATATCGAGAAAATACCGAGGGGCTAGTCACTCAAGGTAATCGGTCAGTGCCGGATCAACACCTTTGGGGTTCCTTAGGCACTAGGCTTCCGGGGGCCCACTGCGATATGACAGCTCAGAGCTTAAGGCTGACCATCGGGGCCCTCAGGCATGTGCCTAGTGGATAATCCGGCACTGTACACGCTGTATCTAAAGGCGTTACACACGTGTAATCTTTCAAATTCATACCCTTGATTGCTAAAATTATTTCGCGTAATCCGTAATCGGTGTACAGGACATCTGGGAGTAATAAACCCCTCGGAAACTATAATTAAACTTATCGTTAAGTAAAGCTTCTTACAATTAGAGATCGAGGGGTCAGTCACACAGCGTAATCGTTGTAGTTGCTGTACGTTTGATGGTACTAAATGGATTACACGCCCCCTTTATTGTTAAAGCTAAATTATTACGCGTATTAAATCCATGATTAGTGTTCATGGAATCTGAGAGTGGTTAGCCCTTCTATAAAGATACTTGGCGCGTTTAGGTATAGTCATTAAAAGTAATCATTAACTAAATTCTTAATTAATTAATGTTTCAGGGAAAATTTCTATCGATATACCATGGATGAGTTTGTACTCGGACCCCGTTTTAGTTCATATCGAGGACATCCTGATATTGGCTGGTCCGGTAACGGACAGACCCCAAGACGAAGAAAAAGACAAAAGATTAATGAGGGCCTTGAAGAAAAAGAAGTTGGAAGATATGGAAGAAGTTACCGTGGACGAAACCCTAAGTACGATTTTGTTCCCAAATCACCGACCTACCTAAAATTAAATATAGTTGAAACCAGGTGTTGAAAGATTTAATACTTAATTTTCAGTTGAAAAACCGAGAGGTTTCTTCGAAAATTTGGTTGCTACCATTGTCAACAATATTCAGGTTCGTTAATTCCAGTCTTTGCCATTCATTTTTTATAATACCATAAGTTTATAAGATCCGTTGCATAAGTATGACACTACCTATACTTCGTAATGGTAGAGACTTACTTAGAGCTAGTTCGAGAACGCCGCGAGAATTGACTAGACTCGGTTTTGCAGTTCATCTTCCTATTTAGAATATACTAACAGAAGTATATAATACTTCTCTTCGAGAGAAGTGTACCACAAAGCGGGGTGAGTGTAACGTCATTCTTCCCAACATCGTAATATTTGGAGCAAGGTTACTAAACCGAATCATATACGCGATAAGTAGTTCCCTCATCATTACTCTATTAGCGCTTAACTATTTGACAAGACGCGCTTGCGGATTTTTTGTCCCACGTCAAGACAATCAAGGTTTGTGGGTTGATTGCTGGGGATTTAGTACCAAACAATTATAGAATTCACCTTACGGTGCGATGCCCATCTGAAGTTTGACGAGCGGGAAAGCAAACAAAAAGGGTGAGCCTGGGAAAAATGACGTTACGTAAGTATTGTATTTACGGGATACAGAGTGTCATCCTTCTTCAATTGTCCCCTTCTGATACTAAGCATTTGACTGCGCCTTACCAGGCGTCGCTTTACGAGAATCTGTGACGTTTCTCCTACATCACTTCATGACAAGCTCTCAATAGCCAGCGACAAACTTATGGAACATATCTTATGAACTTATGATAATACTATGTTGTTTATGGCTCTGATTGTTTTTTATAGGTCTCGATACAAAACGTACATATACGTTACGAAGATGTGGTAACGAACCCATACGCCCCATTGTCGTGTGGTATCGCCATACAAGCGTTTACAGCAATTACAGTTAACAGTAAATGGAAACCCACTCAGATCGAGAGCGAAGCCAAAAACATTTTCAAAGTAATTAATGTTTAAATATGATTGAAGTCAGTATTGGTATTAATTAAAACACGTGATTTCTAATAGTTGATCAAATTAGAATCATTTTCAATTTATTGGAACCCATATTGCAAATCAAATAGTTTAGTAAAATCTCTACTGCCATCGGTACATTGGAAGGTATGTTAGTTTATTGATACGTGATTTTTTTGGAAACTGATGAAATTGTCGCTTACAGAATGTGATGAAGAAGGGTTTAGCTACATTTAGCGTTGGAAGCGATGAATTTGAATTCCGTAAGATTGAAGTCACTGGTTTTTACTCCGTGTGGTTATGTAACCACCAACGGAGTTATGCTATGATACCCAATTATTTAGTTAGTTATTTAGTGTAATGCACGTAAAAAGGCACTGCACACGATTCCATGGATAATTCAATCGTAAAGGGGACTAGTAAAAGTGACAGCTTTGATAGTTCAAAAATTGTGGCACGAGGACGGTTTGTTGAAGTTCAGTATAAAGCTCGGGTTTTAAAAGCAGTATCTTATAAGAGTTTGTAGAAGGGTAGAATCATTTTTAAACTCGTCCTGGAAATGTAGAATTTCGCATTGTTTAATAGTCCCGTTCAGAATCAGTTTTCGTATAAATATACATGTATAGAGAGCCTTCCCTCATTGGGAGGTTAAGTTGCTTATAGTGTATGCGAGACACTGTATCGCCTTAGATCGTTGTTGGGCGCTGTACAACCTTAGCACATTGGAAACCACACGGAGTATTGCAAAATGATTTTTGTCCTTGTCTTTAACTGTAATTGGTTCCCTGCACCGCATTGAGTTATTAAGAGACAAATATTTATTTTAATTACAATATCTACAGTTGTTAAGCCAATTTCTGCAAAGGCCAAAATGATCTTCAACAAATCATCAGAAGAAAAGGTTCCAAATTTATTGGTTGATTTCGTCTTACAAGATGCCGCGTTACAAATATCTAGATCACAGGTATTTAATCTTCAATAATGATGTACTTAATTTAGGTTTCACTGTAATTTGTACCACTCCCCAGTATCTGAGCATATTAAGCCTGAAGGATAGTTTTTACAACATGTCGGTGAATACGCGGTACCGAAAATACAAAACAACCGATCAAAAGGTGATTGGTAATGCCAAAGCCTGGTGGCATTACGCGTACAAGGCGGTTTTGGAAGAAGTCATTAGACCTCATTCGTGGAATAGGATCAAAACGCACAGGTATGTGAAGTATAATTATTCTAGAGATCTGTTGGTTAACCAGACGTTTTTCGGCAATAGAAACACCTTAAACACATACAAGAACTTGTACAAGCAACGTCTTTTACGGCCAGCGGACACCGAGCTACGAATGGACCTTCAAAAGGTTGAAGACAAGTTAGATTTGGTCAACATTTTGATAGCGAGAGAAGGTGCCAAGAAAGAGGTAATTTTTCTATTTACATATATTATTTTATAGATGACATATTTTTGACAAGTAATTTTGATTGCCACAGTACATTGAGGAGGCCCCAAACAGGATACAAAAGAAGGTGAAAAGCAACGGTTGGTGGTTGGGATGGTTAGTCGGTTACGGCACTCCCAACGACCTTGAGGAAGAGTTAGAAGTGGTGGGTGAACAGGAGAAGAGCATCTGGGCAAGGTTAAGCGCCGAAGAGAAGCAGAATCTGTTTCAAGCGCTAGGTTTCGTCGAAGACATTCCGGAATTAGAGACCTCATCCCAACATATCGCTCACAAACTCAACTTCACCTTGGCCAACTGCACGGCTTCTCTGGTCAACGGGGACAGGGAAATTTTCATCGTGACGTTGACGCAATTCCTTAGTAGTTTGGAGACCCGACCGGGTGCCCAAGCTTTCAAAATATCGGCGAGAACGGAGAGTTTCATAGTGGAAGGGTCTTCCGTGGAAAACGATTTGGTGCCGTTAATTACTGCCGATAATATTATGAGTGGTTCACCTCTGACCCACGTCTTCGCGTTGGATCTCGAAAAAAATCCATTACACGTAAACGCCGATTTTGGACTCAATATTAACGCCGAACCTATCGAGGTCGTGTACCAAGAGCATTCCATATCTCAATTACTGGCCTTCTTCGCGGTACCCAATATGACGGCCTCGGATTTTCAGCATATCGCTTTGACGCAGATACACAATATAGCCCAGTTGAGCAGAGCTGGTTTAGAATTCGCCGTTCAGAAACATCAAGTATGTGGGTTTCAATGTGGTCGACTTGGACATGGTAATAATTATTGTTTAATTGCATCAGACGGTTCACTTAAATGTTGATTTGAAATCACCATATTTCGTCATACCCGAACATGGAACAATACAAAAGTAAATAATTCTATGACTCGTGTACAAAAATTCCCTTTATTAGATCGTCATCTTCTTGCAGAGGCGGCAGTGTCCTAGTTTTAGACGCTGGTAGACTTACCATCAAGAGCGATTTGCAACCCAATACACTTATACCGGAAGTAAGAAGATTTTAGCATATTTCTGTCCAGGAACTGCTAACCTAATTTAATCCTAGGACGCGACAAAGATGGAACTGGAAGAGACCCTCTACGACCGATTTAGCATCAACCTGTCTGAAATCCAAGTCCTCTTCGCCGATTCTGGTGATGAATGGCGATTAGCCAAGCAGACACCCGAGTCTGACATTCATCTGGTTCCCAAAGTCCGCATACAACTACTGTATTCAAACAGCATTCGACCCGATTATAAATCCTTACCTAGACACAAACTCAACATATCAGTTCCTAGTCTTAAAGTTAGCTTGTCCGACCGCCGCTTAAGGTTACTCATGGAATTTTTCCAGAATTTGCCAATGCCCAACCCTTCCAAAATCGGGTTTGGCGCTGCGCTAGACGAAGTTGATTGTCCCGGACACTTACCTGCTGAGCTTCCTGTAAGTAACAAAATTTTATTTCCGGGTGCAAGATCCACCTTTAACAATTGGATACTATTTGACTCAAGGATCCTAAAGAATTGCAACTGGAACCCAGTATCGAGTACTTGAAATGGGTTCGCAATCTTTCAACCTTTTTAACCCCGTTTAAAGTACTTCCCGTCGAACCCTCCGTGCCCACGAGTTCCGTCATGGGTTCTGCACCCAATTCCTCAACGTCTGAAATGTCGGACGAAGAGCCGGAAGAATGGGCTCGTACAGTGGACCTACCCGGCTTCGACGACAATGTCTCGCCCAGTAACAACTTGTTCATGCTCTGTCGGTTCATCATTGGCGAGCTGGTCGTTCATTTGTCCAGGTCCAGTGACCACGTCGACAAACCCTATTTGATGTTGCGGTTGGAGAAGATCTGTTCCGATTTGGCATGTATGGATTATGGACCCGCCTTGCAAACCAGTTTGGGAGGGTTGCAACTCATTGACAAGCTTCACGCTGGTACGCCAGATAGTTGAGAGTGTTATAATAACAAGCCTTCAAGTTTTTCCTCTATCACTTAGCGGGTACCTCTGGTGAATACCTGGAGCTAATCAAATCCGAAGGGCGGTCGGACATATTCACCGTACTTTATCGTAAAGTTCGGTCGAGTTGTCCGGAGTTCCGAAGTCACTTCCATCAAGTAGAACATTCTCTCGTAGTGGATATGAACTCCTTAGTCGTGACTTTCCATCGGGAAGCCTTCATGACGCTTGGAAGATTCTTGCTCTACGTTTCTGAAAAGTAGGTCTTGTACCACCTAAAACTCTTCAGCCTATTTTTAAAATAAATTTCTAGGTTGAAACCGATAACTAAGGAACAACTGTACAAGTCACTAATATCGGACATCAGCCTGGACCCGACATCCTTGGCTATCTTAAGTCTTGAATCCGACCCTCCTGTGCCACCTGGCGCCACTAAGTTTAGTGTTTCCGCCAGGGTACGGGAAGTAAAAATTAGACTCTGCGACACGGATGTTAATCTGGCCGAGATTAGAGTTTCTGGTTTGGAATACGACTATGTTCTGAAGGCGAACGACAAGATGATCATTCGTGTCAATTTGACTGAATTGTCGGTTGATGACCTAATGGAAGCCACTCTTTACACGAAGGTCGATATTTTACTAATAATATTACGCTACATCTGTCAAACTTAGCTGAACTGTAATTTCCACCTTGGTTTTTAGATTCTCTCTATAGAAGATGATAAGGTTTTTGATTTCAAAGTACGTCAGCCCTTTTTAAAACCATAAATTTTTACCATTAATTTCCTGTTTAATACACTGTAGTACATAAAACACAGTGCCCACCACAAGGAGGTCGGTAGTGACGAAAACACTCCTGCCTTGCACAGGGATGGTACACTGCGCCTGCGTATTGGTAGGATGCAAGTAGTAGTGTTGCAACGATTCATCACCGAACTTCAGGTAAAGGTTCAAATATTTTTAGCAATTACTATACATGAAAGTGTATTGAGCTTTGATATATTTATTAGCGATTTATTGAGCCATTCGTTCAACCACAATTTGCCACTCAAGTGGTTAAATCTACTGAAAAAGCTGTTCGAAACCAGATAGCTGAAGCTCAACATCAAAGTACCAAGATTCAGTTATCCATAGATATTCACGCACCCACTGTCCTTTTTCCACAAAAATCAAGTTCCCCGAACTTGTTAGTTTTCGGACTCGGTGACTTGAACGTCGAAAACTTCTTTCAAGAAGCCATGATTAGTTTTGACACCGGCGACACCAAAACGATTCACTACGTAGACAATATCCTTATAAGACTGAGCTCGTTGCAAATGTGCAGGTAGGTGTACCTGACAAAGCGAAACGCGTGTCCATTGGTGCTACCAGCATGCTGGCTTATCTTCTACACACCAATTTTACCTCGCAAAAGGCAGGAACTAATCAGACCTAGTGTATTAGGTCGGAGCTAAACCAGCCTTTACCAAGCTTAGCCCGCTGCGAAGTAGGAAAGTCATCTTGAAAGGGCACCAAAGGACCCACTTTTTGCATTAAGAAACCATTACTAACTAAACTTTCAAAAACAGAGCCATCATCCTTTTGGACGGCACTCTTCAGTGTCAAGAAACCGTAGTGGAACCCGTCAAGTTAAGGTTAGACTTGAAGCGAGGGTTAGCTCCTTACCATAAGGACATCTTGATGTATGACCTACGCGGATCACTTGACCTAATTAAAGTATGCATTGGACAACGGGACATCAGTACCTTACTGGCAGTGTACTATGAGAATTTCTCGGAAGGAGAACCATCCATGTTTAAGCCTGGTAAGCCTAACTCTCTCCAGGTGTTATTCGTTGTTCAACATTTCGTTTACCTTACAGTGTCATCACCATCCTCTCCAACGGACATACCAACTCCGACGGGACACGGTGAAGAACGAGACGAAGATGATCCGGTAAAGAAGCTGGAACAGTTTCTCAATTCCTCTGGTGAGGTACGTAACGACGCTAGAGTCTCTTTCGTCATGGAAGGGTTGCAAGTACTCCTGTTCACCGACGTTGATGAAGTGGTAAGATTTTTACCTAGTTGCCCGTTCCAAAATAGCCGTGAGGTCATGGTTTCTATTACCATTAAAAGTTGTCATCACCTGTACGGGACCCCACGCGCTCGTTATCCAAATTCGAAATAGAGGAGTTGAGTTTCTCGATAGAAAGGAAAACGGATATGTCTCGGGAGTATCATTTCTCCTTGCAAAGCTTCTTCCTAGAGGATACCAGGCCTGACAGTACGTTGGTGGAAAAGAGGTGAAAATCTTTCTATAAGCCCTAACAGTCCTTAAGAGGGACTGAACATAGTTTCTTTATCATGGTTTGCAGGATATTCCAAAGTCAAACTGCAAATTCGAACCTCGCGGAAAGTGGAGCTATAGCGGGAATCAGTATCAGTATGCCGCCTGTGATTGATATGACGTATTCATACAGCGCCGGTGATACCATAAGTACGGGTCAATACATAAATTAATTTAGCCTTGCTCGTTCTGATTCCAATTATTACTCTAAACAGTGAATGTTGTGGTGGAGAAAATGCGTTTCAACATCTCTGTCTCGTACGTATTGGCCGTTCTCAAGTTCTTCAATGACGCCCTACCATCCCATAACGGCGCGGTCTTGCATTCAGTCGACGGCGTACCAGTGCCAACATATGGTGAACCTGGACCGAAAGGTATCTTGACATCCAGCGGCTCTTACCATCATTTTGAGAAGAAAGGTCATCGTAGACTGCCCTCGGATACTACAAGTGGTTATCATTCTACGTTCGGTTCTGCCTCGTGCGACGACTCCACCGTTAAAAGTATCGCCATCACGGGTTCTATGAAGAAACCGGAAATTATACTCTTTGCCGACCCTTCTGAAGAAAACAGCCAAGTCCTGATATTGAAGTCAGATTTCTTGGTCGATTACAATCGTGACGCCAAGGAGGAACGATTTCTGGCGTCTGTTGATAGTCTTCAAGTACTGTGTTGCAATTATAAGAGGAGGAGACAAACACTCACAACTGTAAGACTTTTACTAATTTCTTTCGCTTAAAAAGACTATATCATATTTATACGTTTCGCGCTGAGTAGCGCTTGAACCCATGTCACCTGGAATTGGCTAAAGAGCGCAAGTTCTCTGAAGAGGAGATATCGGTCACCATGAAGATCAGCCCCGTCAATGCCCGAGTCTCAACAGCTGTTATTCAGACGTTCTTGCAAATTGGCTACGAAATTCAAGCAGATCTACATTCTATGGTAAATTGTTATATCTCGACGTCTAAAGGATCGCAATTTTAACGTTGCTATTCTCATCCAAGAACTTTTTATCTTCGGATATTATTAACACTGGATGCTCGTTTTTCGATTTCCACGATCTATGGACAGCTAAGCCAATGACGCCTAGCAAATTCAGCATTAACCGTCGTAAGCTTTAATATTGCACAGTGTCCTGTGAAATTGTTTTATGAATGACACTTGTCTTAAATAGGTGAACCCGTATGCGTCAAACCTACTTTCCCCAAAACCAAATCGTTGGAATGTTTGAAGCTGACCGTTCCGGACGTCTCGCTTTACATCGAGACACCTTCGTTCCCCCAACTCTATAAACGGACATCGTTGCCGCTATTGTTCATTCGAACGTCTTGCGATGGGGAGATGTACGATTGGTCCAAGCAGCCGTACATGAAAGCGAATGTCGAATTGGAAGTCATGTATTACAACGAAAAAGTGTCCACTTGGGAACCCCTGTTAGAACCGGCCATGGAAGCTGAGGGAAAATATAGACCTTGGGTCTGCGAAATTAGGGTAATATTTTTATCTACGATTATGCGTGGTTTTAGGCTTTATTCTAACCTTTGACCTTTTTAGATGTTCAGAGATAAAGCACGGCCAATTATGTGTAGGCACGACAAGAAATGCGAGAGGGTTGTCCCGTCGGACGTGGTTGATGGGGATTCCGTCTCCGGCAGTTCCAGAATCCTTTTGTCCGATTCCGGAACTTCGTCCGACAGTGACGCGGCTGGAGACGAAGGTGATGGAACCGACAACATAACGGTTATTAGGCGGAAGGGACACGCACACAGCCATCCTCCGCTTCATCGCAAGGTTAATAGTCAAAGATCTCACGGTATGAAACCTTTACCATCAAATTAATCAAACTCTTCAAATGACATAAGCCTACGAATTTGCAGAGTCGGTCGCGTTGTCAACGTACCCCTTGGATAGTGATTCGGAAACGGACGATAATATCCTGGAGAAAATAACGTCCGCTTTTGGTCATCTCTTTTCCGGGGAAAGTAGTGACGACGACGAAGATGACGATGATGATGAAACAAAGAGCGATCTGGACGACCACAATGGTGACGGCAGCAAGTCTTACAACGGAGATGAGGAAAAGGACGATCGATGCAATCATTTCTCTGATAGAGGAGGTATCTGTTTGGTCTTAATCAGCCTTAAGGAGTTTGTAAATTAATGCCGAAGATTATTCGCTATCCCAGAAGACGTAGTGGACGGCGTTATTGAAGAGGATGGGCAATCACAATTGGCAACCTACTTGATGATCAACTCTCGCGACCAGATTAATATAAACGTCACGCCTATTGGACTACACGTTGTAAAGGAGGTCTTAGAGGTAGATATCATTAGACCATAGTGGGTGCATATTCACTGAAATATGATTATGATTTTTCGTAGACATTCACTGGCAAGCCCATCGCGGATGGAGATTTTAGCACGATGGATATCCCTTGTTCCAAGGCATTGGTCTTGAACAATTTTCTAGGACCACAAACGAAGGTGTCGGTTCTACGGAAAGACGACTCGTTGAGTGTTTATAACATCATCGAAGAAGCCGTAGGAACGCGTCAGATGAAATTGTCTCCAGATGGACCGTCGACGACGACTTCCTCGCATTTGTTGGTCGATTTGGGCATCGCCGAAGCTGATTACTACGGTGGAGATGACGATGATGAGGATCTCTACAGTGTGGCCTCCGCCATTTCCCAACAAAGTACTCAGATCGAAGTGACCAGTGTCGAATCGGTTGCCGTCGAGGAAGATTTGACCAAAAAGAAAGAAAGAGTTTCGATAGAGGTAGGTCATTCAATCACTGTCCATTTTCGTTACATTACTAAATATATTTGTACAAGTAAATTATTACCAATGACAGATTGAAGGCTTTGACAAGTTTCAATGCTTGTTACCAGGGAAGGTTGCCACATTGACCTACGCGCTTCAACCAGTTAGAGTAAGTAAAATCGTAAAATATATTGAACTCTGCGAGCAGTCAGATTAACCATGTACGAAGAAGGTTGCTTTTAAATCGACCTTTGTTCTGCGCGGAAACCTTAATTGTTAGTGATATACGTATTTTTGACACCCTCTTAGAAGAAAACAAGGTACTACCTTTTGGTGGATGTAGACATGACCCACGGAACCAAAACAGTCAGCGCCATGTCTCCATTAAAGGTGCCATTTTATCATTTACTTTGCATTATATAATGCTAATATCTTGTATTTGAATTAGATCGAAAACCATTTAACCCGACCAGTCCACGTCCTGTGCTTGAAAGCGTGTCTGGAAGTGGTGGGTGCACGCGCGGACGATTACGCCAAGAACCCATTTCACGCCACCTACGTTCAGTTGGCTACTCTAGAAACCGGACAGGTCTACAACGTTCCATTATTGGTAGCTTACCATTGTCAAATCTATTTCCAACCGGCAGTCACTCCGGCCGATACCACCGAGTATTCCATTACTTCGGATGGACTATGGTGGCAGGACATGGAGGCGCTGCAAAAACAGACTAAATGTCTGCAATGCGTGTCCCAGAAAGCTAGTTTTTCTATCAAGGTATATATGAAATAATTAGGTCAATTATGATCTCTTTTCTTTTTAATCTTTCTTGTATTATATGTAGGCATCATGCGTTGAAAATAAACATATCCAAACACCAGCAGTGGGCGAGAAGATCATTCCGAACTTCACTTTTCATTTGCACCCACCTGTGATATTGCATAACTCCCTTCCCTACAATATCGAAATAACTATAACGGTAAGGACCCCACTTTGGCGTAAATAATGTGAGACTCATACATATCCTTGCTCAATACTCACAGAAAACCAAACAAGAGTTGAGGCTTGAAGAAGGTGAACGAATTCCCGTGTACGACATAGAACCGAACGAAACTCTAGAAATTCAAATTGAGGTATTTAACAAGCTGCTCTTTACCAGGATTGGTTAACATTACCAAACCCTTAGATTCTCCACTACTTGGGATTGAACTGGCGCGGGAAAGTTGACGTTTCTACAGCGGGTGTTGAACACCGTACGATTTGGATGGAACCAGACTCAAAAGCTGAAGCCAGTCACAAGACGCTGTCGCTATTGGTACACACGACCCATGAACATACACTCAATGTTCATCTACACGCTCCATATTGGATTGTCAATAAAACGGGTCTCCCTATTTGGTTCCGGGTTAGTAAGAGTTTCGTGCATCGTTATTTTACATCAAAGGTATTATTATTTTATGATTTCTTATATTCTTTGTTGGCCACGCCATGTTTCTACTCGTTCCTTGTCCTATGTTTTGGTAACCTGTCAGCTTAGGCCCAATATTGGTACTAGAGAGAATCCATATAATACCCGAAAACATGAATACCCGTTTATTATTTCCATAATGGAGAAATGGGAATAACGCCTGAGACCAAGGCATTATGACGCAATTTTATCTATGAATGTTCTCGGGTTTGTATGGTTTCTTGGTAGTAGTAATTTGATGCATGGTGTATAACACTTCAGGGTTCGTCTTCGGAGATTCTATACGAAGCTCCGTCATCGAGTCAAGAACCGGTTCTATTTAGATTCAAGAAACATAGAAGGAAAAAGGTAACTTTGCAAGTGTTTGACGTTCGGTCTGACTGTAAGGGTTTGCTTGTCACCCAGGTCAAATTGCGCGTTTACAATTCCAAATGGTCACATTCTTTTTCGATTGACGTAGTAGGGAATCGTGGGGTCCTCATATGTTGCGACAAAGAGCGAAATAAAAAATATAGGGTAAGATCTCTAACTCGACGCGGCATGACAACTCATAAATCTTCAATAAAGACCATTCCCTTTGTTTAGTTCTTCATTTCTATTGAGCTATCAGGCTCGAAGTTAACTAAAATAGTAACTATTCAACCGTATTTTGTGATGATCAATAACTCTGGGGTAAGTAACCATCGTAGAAGTACAAAACTGTAAATAATAATAATTCAATTTCAGAAAGAACTTCGGTTCATGGAAGATAATGAAGCCAACGATCTATGGTTGGACATAGATTACTCACAGGTAAACCTTTTTTATATCTTGACCTCTTGACCTTTGAGTCTTTGACCCACGCTTTTTTAAAGTGTGTACCATACTGGCCGGAAACGGAGACCATGAAAATGTTCGTGAAGCACAAAGACAGTTCTGTTGTCTCCCAACACTTTGCCATAAATGTCAACCATACAACTGTGCTTAGAATGGAAAACGGGGTAAGTTTTACTTCTGATTTTGCAAACCGAAACACGTTCCTCAACTATGTTACATGCATTAGTCGGCCTTGTGCGTTGAAGTAAGCGGCGGAACTGAATCGCCTGTGGTCATCTCCCTTTTTGCGTACTGTCCTGGAATGGCGCCGGTTAGGGTGGAGAACTTGTGCGACGACCTCTTCATTCGCATCCACCAAAAAACTCTGGGCCAAGTGACTTTGTTAACGCCGAACCAATCGGTTCTGTACACTTGGGACGACCCGACGTTGGAAAGAACTCTAGTCTGGAATTTATACAACCGAAAGAAGGCGGGATTTGAAGCGCAAATCTCAAAGGACGGATGGGGCCAAGAAAAGTTGTCTTTTCACTCTGTTCGGCAACAGATGTTGCTGGCTACGTCCATGAAGAATAGAACATCGGTTGGAGAGAGCAGTTCAGACGATGGTAAGTTGTAATTTGATTACTTTGTCTCTATTAAAGTGTAACGGGGACATATTCCATACTTAGACGACAGCGAGTTAGAGGATGGCGGCCCCTTATTGCCCAGGAAGACCAGAAAAGATAAAGTTGTGGTCTACTGGGTGTCCTATTTAGATGGACTCCAGAGAGTTCTACTGTTCACTCAGGACGAGCGGACGGCCAAACAAGTCAGACAGGTATTTAAGGCTTTTAACGTCATTGGAACTTCATCTGACTCTAGTTTCCTGTTGATTTCAGTCCATAGGAGAAGAAAGCGCTTCTATGGAACTTTTTGTCTCTCTTAATGGGTTGGGCGTTTCGTTGTTGAACGGTGCTCAGAGGGAAGTGGCGTATTTGGGGGCCCAGAACTCCCCAGCTTTATGGGAAGTCGAAGTCAACCATAACTGGAAACTCTTGAGTCTCGAGTTATCTACTTGGTTGGAGGACAAGTTTCAACATGGACAGACCCTCGCCGATTTGAAGGAGTGCATACAAGTCGACATGGCAAAAATGAAGTTGTTGAAACCATTTTTTGCGTCGCTAAGGCGGACATTTAGCCCCGCTATTTGGTGTCAGTATCGTGTTTCCCTTCATCATCAGTTAGTTCATTTCAAAGTTCATCGGATTCAGGTTAGTCTTAGAACGTAAAATTTCAATAGATGTTTTGGTATTAAAGTGTGCCCCACTTTGTAGATTGACAATCAACTGCCCGACGCCATTTTCCCCACGGTTCTATACCCTATGCCCCTCCCGCAATCTGTTATCCGACGTTTTAGCCAAAAACCGTTCCTAGAGTGCGAACTCTTGACCTTTCATAATGACAAACTAAAATGCAACACTATCAAGTAAGTTGAGTTGAAATCGCATTTCTCCGAAATCAGACTGATTTATCGGTGTACCTACGCAGGCACTTCACCCTTTTGGCTCAAGAGATGTCCCTCAAAGTGGACAAGGGGTTCTTTCTCTCCGTCTTCGACATCTTCTCCAATCTTCCTACTTCCTTCGAAGAAGAGGCTGAAGTCGAGGTTTGTGATTTACCCCAATGTTCTAATTTTTCTAGTTCAATAAAACGTCGCATGTCCAACGGGGTGATAGGACTGTTACTTTTTGAACCGCCATAACAAAAATAATCAGGCGATGGCATACGTTATTCTTGCAGAAATTTAGAATCAAAGAAGATCTGAGCAACATCCGGGCCACGCTTCAAGAGTCCTGTCAGCTTTTGGTCAGTTCATTACTTTATGATCATACCTTTTTTAAAATCTTTTATCGCTGACTCGAATTTTTCTTACTATAGAGTCCTGGTCGGTCGCAGCGTACTATGTTCGAATATTTCCATTTGTCCCCCATTAAAGTAAGTTTTAAAGGATAATTCACTAATCAACATTTCTAAAATGGTTCGTGGCGTTTGTAGCTTCACCTTAGTTTTAGCCCAAGGGGCACCGTTTATCGGGCCGTTTTAAATCCGGCAAACCTACAACAAGACCTGTGGGATTTTTTCCTGTCTTCCATCGGGGCCACATTGACCGAGGTCAAGGACGTCGAAATGAAATTGGCGTATTACGAGCGTTGCGGCGCCGTCACAACCAAATGGCAGCTATACGCCGACGCTCAAGCACATTATCATAATCAGATCGTGCAACAAGCCTATGTTCTAGTCTTGGGTTTGGATGTCTTAGGCAACCCTTACGGTCTAGTCAAAGATTTCACCAAAGGATTCGGTGATTTCTTCTACGAACCTTTTATGGTGCGTACCAAAGGCTCTTGAGCTGTGATTTGTCTGATTTTTAAATATATCGCGCACATCCGCTATGACCTTGAATATTTTTCTGAAGGTCATGAGGACATATTTTAAAACCGTTATACTTCAACCATAATTTTGTGTCGCTTATAGGGAACAGTCTCGGGCCGGGACGAATTATCCGAGGGTCTTTCTCGCGGTGCCCAATCGTTCATGGGTCACGTCATCGGGGGTACTGCCGGATCCATTTCACTCATTTCGGACTCCATGGGCAAAGCAATGAGTGTATTGAGTTTCGATGAAGATTTTAAAAAAGTAAGTGAATTTTCTTAAATAAAATTAACAGTTGACACATTAAATTTTTCCACGTAATAGAAACGCCAACGTCATATGCAACAACAACCATCTTCCTTGCCGGACTCTTTGGTTCTGGCGGCCAAGAGTTTCGCTCAAGGCGTTATTTTAGGGTTAACTGGGGTTGTGGTTAAACCCGTCACGGGAGCGCAATACGAAGGTTTAGAAGGCTTCTTTAAAGGCATAGGCAAAGGCGTTCTCGGTCTGTTGACAAAACCAGCGGGTGGTGTATTCGATATGGTCACCATGGCATTTGATGGAATAAGAAGGTAATGTACCAAGGTTTAAATGTAGGCCTAAATTTCTTATATCAAATCATACACGACCCTAGAGCCGCTGAAATGGGAGAACACGTTGTGGTCAGTATGAGACTACCAAGGTTTGTTAACCCGGCGAAAGGGTTAAAGCCGTACTCTCAGTACCAAGCGACTGGTAATCGGTTGTTGTCTGTTTTGAGCAAGGGTCACTACGCTAAAACAGACGTTTATTTCGCTCACGCCACACTGAGGAAGGACGAGAAAACGGACATAATGCTCATAACTAATAAGTAGGCTTTGTCTTGGCTTGACCTTTAGGGCCGAGATCTGAGTCTTCTATATTATTTCAGACACTTGTTCTTGTTGGAAAAATGTCGTTTATGGGGAGATTGGGATATTCAATGGGTCGTTCGCATAGACGACATCATGACAGTGCCCAAAATACGCGGTCAACGCATTATAATACAAGTTCGAGAGGTGAGAGTTTGGATTTTTTTTTTATTTTTAGATAAAGAGGTACTTAAATACCACGCGTGAGAAAGTATTTTAACATGTAGCGTTTAAGGAGAAAATATTAAATACCATTCACCTTATTTTATGAAGAAAAAATGGAGACGTATCCCCTTGACCAATCAGGGAACGTAAATACGGACGTGTACTTTTTTCTGTTAGATCAAGACCACGTAGAATTTCAAAATAATTTAATTGATAACTATCGTAGTTTCTATTCTCCAACAAATAGGCCTATGTTGGAGGTGTAAACTGCCATTTAGGACGTTGAGTCCCAAATATTACCATAAGTTTATAAGATATTTTCCATAAGTTTGTAAAGTGCCACCTGGTGAGGCGCTGTCAAGGGTTTTGTAAAACTAAATAGGAAGAACTGCTGCATTGCAAAACCGAGTGTAGTCAATTCTCGCTTGTCGTTCTCGAACTAGCTCTTAGTAAGTCTCTAGAATTACGAAGTATAGGAAGTGTCATACTTATGGGACATATCTTATAAACTTATGATAAAAATTAAAAAATAATTTTTATTATCAACGTATGAGGTTAAGGGAGATAATAGGAATGGGTGTTTGTGGGGTTTTTGGGGGGGGGGGTCTAGAAACACGAAAAGAAAGGTTCGTCGAGGACCTCGTTAAAAATGATCTGGATTATATCCAATTTCTCGGAGAATGGGAGGAAAGATGCGGTAGATAATTATTACCAAGAAGCGATATCTAGTTTACTAGGGAGAAGGTATAAATTCGCCACATTTCCAGCATTATCTCCAGTCCAAACGTAGGTCCGGAGTTAATCCCCGCCTTTAAATTACAACCAGCATCTCATTGGTTCTTGAAAACTTACGTCAGCGCGACGCGAATGACGAAAATTACGTATTTTCTGATTGAGGAGAGGCGAAATAGCCCGGCCTATTTTTACGTCCCCCTCCCCCTCTTGTATTTTGAAAGGGGGACTGGGACTATGGCGCGCGAATACTTAGGCATCTTATAGCTTCTCTCTTCTTGTTATTACTAATAATTTATTAGTTACGTTCAAAACGAAATTTCATCAAAATCTATTAGGTTTTATAGCGTTACGCTAACACACACGTAGATATTAACATTGTTTAATCGTAACTTTATACTTGTTGCCGCATTCACTTTATTTATACCCAATTCAACATAGGACGATTCTCTGATGAGTTTGGCCGGTAACGAGCGTTACATTGTGACAGACGATACGATAGTGTTGGAATGGATAAAAGATCAAATTGAAAAGGTGTTAATGGTTGCCATGGAAGACAAACCTTGCGCCCAGACCGTTTAAAAATTACTCGCTCCGTTTAAAACCATATTTGAGCCCAAATTCAGGTATATATATTATATATATTTTTAATTATATTTAAACAAATTAATTCCCATTTCAATAAATGAAGATTATGAAATGGAAACTATCCTTTAAATAAATCTAACAACAAAATACCTTAATAGTGAACAAAAAATTCAAAAATTTTAATTTAGTAACTTCCAGTTCGCCTCCCATTACTAAAATACCAAACCAAAATGAGAGGTCAATTAAGATACATTTAATTAATTAATAATTACCTGTTAGAGAAGATTAACGATGATGCACTAATTATTATGTACAATGTACTAATTTAACCCCAAATCGAGTATAGGAACCAAATAAAATAAAAACTAACCAATCAAAAGAATACATAGTTTTCAGACTAGGAGTATTTATACAATTTACGCCAGGAGACCAGGCTACTTCGTACTGCAATTTGTCCGCCATGTAGCCTAGCTTCCTGGTGTAAATGGTATCAATCCTCCTAGTCTGAAAATTATGTATTATATAATTAATTGTAATTAATCTCGCCTCCTAAGCCTTAGTCAAGTTTAGACGCGCTTTAATTTTTCCTAAGAAACACAATTGTGAGATGAGAAAAATACGAAACCGAACTTACAAGCAAAATTCCAAATATTCATATTTATTAGCGTAAAAGAGTTATTTAGGAATAGAGAATTCACGCACGGTTTGCATTACGATTTATTTGAGAAGCTTCTAACATTGCTGTCGTTGCGTTTTTGAAGTGATAAATAAGATAGATGTTTAAGTGTTTTAAAATAATAGGCTTAACTAGATAAGACTTTAAAGTTTCCCTTTCCTTATTTATTTAACGACTTTTAATTAACTTAAGTATAGTTTAATTTAAATCGAGTGAGATATTGCTACTATATTTATTTTTCATAAAATAATTAAACAAAAACAACCGTATGTGATATAATAATATATAATAATATTAAGAATATTTAAGAGCACTGTGTCTAAAAATTATGATGAAACAAAGACGAAATAGAGTAAATAGCAACGTCATGCGCATTTTGTTTAAAATATAAGATAGTTTGAGGTGCCAACTTTAAAGGTAACAACCGGACTAGTTTTTTATTATTATTTTTCGAAAGATTAACTTTTGAAATAAGGATTATTTCAAATTGAAATTATGTATCCATCTACAATGTTAAAGAAGATACGAGCAAATAAATTTTCTAACTGGGCCATGGATAATGTATGCCCGTGAGGAAATTTGTTTTCAAGCTGTAGGATAGGCAACTCCCTGTCTCTGACGGAAGCTTATTTGATATATACTCTGTTCCAGCTTCGGTTGTCAGCGAGCGCAAACCAGAGTCTTTATGTATCGTAGCTTTGGGCGTGCTGACAAGAGACGAAAGTAAATCTCATTTTCAGGATTTAAATCTCGAGATTTCAGATCCGGAAAATGAGTATTTCTTTCGTCTCTTGTCAGCACTTACAAAGCTACGTTACATAGAGACCCTGCTTTGCGCGTGCTGACAACCGAAGCTGAAACAGAATATATACAGAATAATAAGAATAAGCTGACTTCGCAGATAGGGAGTTGCCTATCCTATAGCGTGAAAACCAATTTCCCCACGCGCATCGTTTATCCATGACTGGGTCTTAGAGCGTTTTCCTTTGGGTCCTCGCGGAGCGCTCCCAAGGAGCAATAAAATAGGTAGTAGTAGTTTCTAGCTTCGTTGAAGACTCTTTTTGAAGAATAGGATCTCCTAGTTTTATTCCTCCATGGGAGCGCTCCGCGAGGACCCAAAGGAAAACACTATTAAACGTTGGGCCTCTTCGTTAAACCAATGACGTTTTAGGTCTAAAGTGGCCAATTACAGTTCCCCTCTCCCACTCAACATAACGTCACGATATTTTTCACAGAACTGTCCTGAAAGAAAATTTATTCCCTAGTCTACTTTAATCATATCTTTAATATTGTAGATAGATGAAAATATAGTTCCAATTTGACTTCTAGCTTGGTCCTTATTTTCAAAATTTTTAATTAGTGTTTTTTTTTTTTAAATATAATTTTGCATTTATAAAATATTAGAAGCTCATTATTCTCCGCAATTAAACTTTCTCCGCGAAATTACAATTATTAGCAGGAGTTTCAACTCTTGTTGGATACAAAAGTGAGAAGAAAAAAATTAAACTTTGCTTTCGATAGATTAGATGTAATTTCATGGATAAAAAGTAGATTAGAGCAAATACATTACACTAACATTGGTGCGTGACAATGTTAAACAAAATGGTTACCAGAGCGCAAAATTTAAAAATAAATTGATAATGAAGGGTATAACGAGTTTCTTCTATACCTGGGCCAGGTTTAATTTGAACTGAGCAATAATTAGGCGGCTATATCTCAATTTTAATTTACTTTATTCTTAACTTTAAATTGATATTTGGTTTTCAATTTAAATCCATATATATATATACCTTATTTAAAGTTCAGTATTATAAATGTTTCTTTTGAAGGGCGAAATCAAGAAGCGATATCTAGTTTACTAGGGAGAAGGTATAAGAAGCCTAAGTATTCGCGCGCCATAGTCCTGCAGTCCCCCTTTCAAAATACAAGGGGGGACGTAAAAGGAGGCCGGGCTATTTCGCTGCCTCTCCTCAGTCGGAAAATACGTAATTTTCGTCATTCGCGTCGCGCTGACGCGAGTTTTCAAGAACCAATGAGATGCTGGTTGTAATTTAGAGGGGGCGGGGATTAACTCCGGACCTACGTTTGGACTGGAGATAAACCTACTAAACTAGATATCGCTTCTTGGTGAAATATATCTGTTATCTGTTGGCAGTATCCTTTACATATAGAAACTAACACTCTTTAACCAAAACTGCGGTAGCGTGCTAATAGGTGCTATATCAAAAACAAATATAGGTTGTCGCATTATTTTAATCCAATCTGAATTAGTTTCTAACCATTAATGGTTTAGAAGCAATGAAATTGAAGACAGCGAGGGTGTATAACCCTCTCCTTGTCTTTCAGTTCAATTGTTTCTGGGCAAAACCATAATTAATAATTATGCTGTTACAGTAAGAGACTCATTACTATTTATCCCTATATATACATAACAAATTCACAAACTTCGGAGGAAATTAAAAAATTGTAAATTTCTGAGTGCTTTAATTATAAAAGATTACTCGATCAAGTTAGAAGTAGTTCCTATATAGCTTACTCCACCCGCAATAACCAAAGATACTATTTCCTCAATGATGTGAAATTTGTGAACCAATGAACGTGTATGTACATTGAGAACTGGTTAAGTTATTGATAAATATATATATATATATATAAGAAATTATATAATTGCCTAATATTATGGTGTATGTGTGCACGCAATAAATGTTTTCATTTTAAAGATGTAAACCAAAAAAAAGAAACTTTATTTTATCAAATAGGTGAAATAAAAGGCTTAACAAGGATAGCTTGAATTATCCCATTCATCCAAATCATTGGGCATTGTATTTAAAAGTCCTTGTATTTTGCCAAGAATGATGTCATTTTCGCAATAGCAACTCGAGGCGTCATACGGTGGCACTATTTTTAATGCTCCAGCTACTATTAAAGAGCCATCTTCCTTTTTTTCAGATATTGGAAATCGATTTTTTAAAAGCCATGATTTAACTTTGTTTTTAATTTCATTTAGGTCTTCTTTAGTTTTAACCTCTGTTTCTTTCATGAAAAGTTTTTTCAGAGATTCCGCGTTATCATGGTTCGAATTTTCTTTTATAACTTCCACGCTGTCTATGGCATGCCCCATGACGATTTGAATACGCGCGGGTTTTCCATTTTCGAAATTGACCAATACGACGCTGCAAATAAAGAGCACCAATTAAATGCGAAAGTCTCTAAGCAGACTACACTTAACCAAGGCTTTTATTCGAAAACAAAAATCGTGTAAAATCTATGGTGAAATTGGCTCAATTTTCTTATTTTGAATAAGATTATTAGTTTTTTTTTATTATTCTGAAGGTACTTTTGGAAGTTGTATGGTTATTCACCTTTCAGAAACCGGATCTATGGTCTTAACAAAGCCCTCATAGCTTGTTTTATTTTTAACATGGATTTTAACATACTGATTTACTAGTTTTTCAAATTCTAATGGATTGTTAACATAAACTAGTAAATTGCGCGCTTCACTATCTTGGTTCTTCGTATCCATGGTTACTTTGTCCAATTAAATGTTAATCATGAAAGCTAGTAAAGAGTTCATCCCCTCGTCCGACTACTTGAAATTTGAATAATGCACAGTCAGGGTTGCCATATTGGGCTGGAAAGCCGCCAATTGGGCTTCTTCTCAAAAATATTGGCTTGAAATAAAAGGGTTGGCTGTTGGCTGGAAATTGGGCTTGTCGGGGTTTTTCTTTGGCTTTCTGTACTTAAAATACCGCCAAAAGGGAAGATCATTAGAATGCCCAAAAAACTGAAAAATGGTGCGTCAAACCTTTTGAGCGGCTTATAGTTCATGATTAAATAAAATGATTTCATTTTGTTTTGCGTTTTAAAAATGGTGTCAGTATAGAATTTGCATTAAAATTTCTAAAAAAAACTAATTTCAAATTTTCACGATAAATTTATGGCTTGTTTTTGGGCTGGATAGTTTAGATCTTAGGCAGTTTTTGGGCTTCTTTTCGAAACACCGATTGGCGGTTTTTTGGGCTTGTTTCCAATTTGATTTTGGCGGGTTGAAGGTTTTCAATCTGGCATCCCTGTGCACAGTAGCAGACGACGACTGTACTGTCGCAACTTATGTTGCATCCGTGTCCTGCATCGCGGTCAATATTTAATTTTGAATATCATTTAAGTTTTATGTTTTAAACTAATTAAAATGCAGTCGTTTAAGTCAATTTTTAAAGTGCCTTTCAGATTACAAAGCATTAAGAGGTTTAGTTCTCATTTTACATATGTTCCTGATACTGTACCTGCTTCAGAAGGTGAGTTTGCGAAAGTTTAACATAAAGTTATTTGAAAATTGGCATGAATTATAAATAAATTTTTCCAATTTGTAATATAAAGGGGAGACTGCACGCATGAATATGTTCCAGTCTATAACCAATGCGTTAGATCTGGCTTTGGGAGCTGACCCAACAGCTGGTGAATTAATTTAAAGACATGGCTTCCATAACAAAGATTATGGACCATTCTATTAATTACCTAAGAGAAGCAAACCATAGCCCACTTGATCACGCACGCTGGTTGCATGCGCTCTAGAAGCCCCTTCAATCGACCCTAAGAATGAGAATAACATAGGTTCGGTCTAAAATTCAAACCCGTCTGGTTTTAACATGGGCGTCTATGGGAGGGGACCAGTTTTTTCAACGTTTTTGACAATATTAGTGCATCTACTGGTTCAAATCTCTTGAATTTTTAATGAGACGTGTATTGAAAGGTTTGATATTATCCTGTAAAATTTAAAGTCTTCAGCTATAATAGTTTTTTTTATAAAAAATAAAAATCATCACATAGTAGATAAATAAATCAATTTCTCTACTATGTGATGATTTTTATTTTTTATGAAAAAACTATTATAGCTGAAGACTTTAAATTTTACAGGATAATATCAAACCTTTCAATACACGTCTCATTAAAAATTCAAGAGATTTTAACCAGTAGATGCACTAATATTGTCAAAAATGTTGAAAAAACTGGTCCCCTCCCATAGACGCCCATGTTAAAACCAGACGGGTTTGAAAGTTTAGACCGAACCTATGTGAGGCGCCGCATACGCGAGTTAACATGTAAAAAAAATCGTTTGGACGGGCTTCTAGAGCGCGTGCAGCCAGCGTGATCAAGTGGGCTATGAGCAAACACACAAGGAGGGAGGCAACCATTTTAATTTTTCCCTCGCGTCAAGAAGCACCGCTAGAGGCAGTACGAGTTGGCTAACCTAATGAGTGTAGTGAGCAAGGGCTCCATCTGGCATTTGATTTAAATAACCTAAGATGTCAGCCATCCTCCTGTGTGTTGGTTTCTATACAAGTAATTAATGGAATAGTCTATAGCTTAATTCTCTTTATCATAGTTTTGTTTGGTGAAGACGTTGCATTTGGAGGAGTTTTTCGTTGTTCCGTTGGTCTTCAAGATAAATATGGGAAAGACAGGGTCTTCAACACACCATTATGTGAACAAGGAATCGCTGGTTTTGGTATTGGTTTAGCGGTAGCCGGTGCTACAGCCATTGCGGAAATACAGTTTGCTGATTATATTTTCCCTGCATTTGATCAGGTAAAACTACAATAAATTTTTTCTTTAGATTAGTATCAGTACAGAAGTGGATCGAGTAGACTGCGTGTATCCATCTCTTTTGTTTATAGATAGTAAATGAAGCGGCAAAACTTCGTTATCGAGCTGGAAATGAGTTCAACTGTGGCTCATTAACAATCAGAGCACCTTCAGGGGCAGTCGGACACGGAGCTTTGTATCACTCTCAAAGCCCGGAATCTTTTTTCGCTCATTGTCCCGGTGTTAAAGTCGTAATTCCCAGGGGACCAGCTCAAGCTAAAGGTCTTTTACTCGGTTGTATCAGAGACCAAAACCCTTGCATTTTTCTCGAACCTAAGATACTATATCGAATGGCTGTTGAACAAGTACCTCTTAGAGATTATACTTTGCCGCTTTCGAAAGCGGAAGTTATGGTGGAAGGAGATGATGTTACTTTAGTTGGTTGGGGAACCCAAGTTCACGTTTTGAAGGAAGTTTGTCAACTGGCTCAGGACAAGCTGAATGTTTCCTGCGAGTTAATTGATTTGGCTACTATCGTTCCATGGGATAAGGAGACGATAGTGGAATCTGTCAAGAAAACTGGACGCTTGCTCATTGCCCATGAAGCCCCATTGACCGGAGGTTTTGGTGCTGAAATCGCAGCGTCAATACAAGTAAATTAGGCTATTTCAATTTGCGTTTTATCATTTACCTGAGTATAGCAAATGGGAAATTGTTAAAGCAATCCATAAGCTAATGATCTACCATTAAGTATCTATGTCTGAATTCGATCTAGTCTGTCCGTTGCATCCTGTACTCCGTTTCACGTCAACTTGGTATTAATTTATAAGAGCGCTACTTGAGAAATAAAGGTTTTTCTTGTTTTTTTGTCAGCCGATCTCTCTTACACTCTTAGGTAAAAGAAACCGGGTGGGGGAGGAAACCTGCCAAACACCCATCGATAGTTACTTAGTGGTAGATCATTAGCTTATGAAAATACTAATAGAGCTATCTCAGTTATGGCGTCATTGCCTATAGGTAAAACGTCACGTGCTTAGTTAGCTTTGACAGTTGGTGGCCATGTTTGGTAGCGTGTTGGTTCTATGGGCAAATAGCATGTGTGACGTCACACTAAGGCTTCTGAGATAGCTCTATAGATCATCAGCTTATGAAAATACTAATAGATCATCAGCTTATGAAAATACTAATAGATCATGATCGGCTTATGAAAATACTAATAGAGCTATCTCAGTTGTGGCGTCAGTGCCTAGGTAAAACGTCACGGGTTTAGCTTTGGCAGTGGGCGGCCATGTTTGGTACCGCTTTGGTTCTATGGGCAAATAGCATGGGTGACGTCACACTAAGCCTTCTGAGATAGCTCTATAGATCATGTTCAGCTTATGGAAGTACTAAAATAGTTTAAAACGAGACAAATTTAGTTAATTTTGGTTGATGAGCTAAGCAAAGAAGACCATTTGGAAATTTCATTAGCCTATGTAGTTTGTACGTTAATGATCAGGGGTGTGCGAGTACTCGTTAAGTTCGAGTACTCGGTTCGAGTATCGAGCCGAGTACTCGACTCGATACTCGATAACAACACTTTGAGATACTCGAGAAAGATTCGAGTAGTTTTTTTAACATCTTAAATACTCGACAAATACTCGAATCCGAGGCTTATAAGTTATAACTATAGCAGACGATGAGCTCATGAGCATTTATTTTAAAAATCTGTTCAATGTTTAATTGATCACTAGCAATCTTTTTGAACTAGTTAGATATTAGATAATTGAACATCTTCGTTATTTTCAAGAAATTTACAAAATTACTACTCGACAAGTCAATATTTGAGACTCGATAATTACTCGAAAGAACCAAAATTTGAGCTATCTAAATACTCGATACTCGAAAGTATTTTTGATACTCGGCTCGATACTCGATAAGAAATTAGTTTCGATACTCGGACTCGGCTCGAAACCGAAAAAACGGGACTCGCACACCACTGTTAATGATAGATTTTAACTTCTCTTTAGTTTTAAATGTATGCGTTCCTTAGGGAAGTTCAAAGTAATAGGTTTTAAGTTAACCTTAAAACATTGCATTTGTATTTGCTAGGAATCTTGTTTTCTGAATCTTGAGGCTCCAATTCATAGAGTAACTGGATATGATACTCCGTTTCCACATATTTTTGAACAAGTGTACATTCCTGATAAATGGAGATGCTTAGAAGCTGTGCGAAAGCTCGTAAACTATTAAGAAGAATAAGAGAATAAGAAAAATAATTTGCCACAGTGTTTTATTATATTTTTGTATTTGTACGCGTTGTTATAAATTTATAAAATAGTTTATCATTTTTATAAACTTCTGTTACTTAATTTTATTATGTTATGAACTTAATTGCAAAATTTTAGGAGAGTTTTCAAAAACCACTAACCTTTTCAGTTGTGTCCAGTGTTGAGGCTGTTTCCTCCTCCCTACCAGTCTACCACGTGACCAAGAATGGAGTTAAGTGCTGGTAGGGTGAAAATATCTTGGATACTATATACACCCCTCACGGGTGAAGTGAAAATTCTTACTCCCCCGCCCTCATGTGTGGTGAGTAGTCTATACCACCCTGTGAAGTGAATAGTCTATAACCCCCTACCCCCCATTGAATTGTGTAGTCTAAAAGTTGTAATTGATTTTGAATTTTTCACTGTAGGAAAAAATAGCGTATCAAAATCAAAAACAGTTAACTTTTATTTCTTATTACAATTTTGCGACTAGCTGCCACCTAAGACCATTAAACACCGTGTTTAATGGTCGTAGTTGCCACTAAATATCAATCAACATGTCTAATGATATTTGAAGTTCTTCATCCTTTTCTGAACTATCCTTATTGGGTTTTACATAATTTCGGTGGCTACATCAGTAAGCATGGCTAGAGTACGAGAGTTTCCTTAGGAATCAAAATCCTGTAATGTGACTGACTAGTACCATACACTACTGCCCAACCTCATCCTCCTTGTCCAAAACATGCCTTTTAAAAGGTATTAGTTTATACAGCCAGATTGTCTAGCCCATAATTAATTAGTTTTACTTCAAGAAACCAAGGAACGCTTTTGCTGTAACGTTTGAAGCAAGCGCACATATCAGAAGTATATAATACTTCTCTTCGAGAGAAGTGTAGCACAAAGCGGGGTTAGTGTAACGTCACTCTTCCCAACATCGGAACATTTAGAGCAAGGTTACTAAAACGAATCACATACGCGATAAATAGGTCCCTCATCATTACTCTATTAGCGTTAAAATATTTGGCAAGACGCGCTTGTGCATTTTTGTCCCACGTCAAGACGAGGTTTGTGGGATGATTGCTGGGGATTTGGTGCCAAACAATTAATAGAATTCACCTTACGGCGCGATGCCCATTTGTAGTTTGATGAGCGGGAAAGCAAACTAAAAGGGTGAGTCTGGGAAGAATGACGTTACATAATTAAAGCATTAAGAGGATACAGAGTGTCATCCTTCTTCTATTATCCCCTTCTGGTATTATTGACCATTGTCATTACTGGAGGGAAGACTCGCATCTCTTGGGAATTGCGATTGCACCATTTTAGGTGGAATTTCTGATAGCGTTTTGACGTGTATTCCAACCAGATTATTCTCACAGGACACCCTATTTAAGAGGCGGCTAAACCTATAGAGTGCTGTCAGTTGTGACGTCAGATCCAAGGTTAAACGTCACGAGTCTGCCTTTAGCAATGGGCGGCCATGACAGTTACCGTTTTTTCTTTATAGGAAAACAGCATGGGCGACGTCACACGGGCGCTTCTGACAGCACTCTATAGTATCTTCTTTCTTCATACTATTTTAATTTTACTAATTTTCTAATTAAGAACAGGAATAATTAGGCCAAAACAAACAAAGATTTTGGAATATATTACACATTTCATTTCAGAACTTTTGATCAACGTAAAACTGGGTCCCCTGTAAAATGAATTAACTTTCATAGGAATTAGTTTAATTATTATGATTTCAGGTTTCGACCTATTGGACAAACATGTTTATAGGGTAGTTTTTCCAGCTGTAGGAATAGTGTTTTGGGCTGTTTAGAAAACATTATTAAATTATAATTAACTGAATTATTAGTTATATTCGAAAATAGAAACGATAAAATTGAAACGCACGCTCCCGCCATATTTTGAAGTTTGCCTAACTTCAGCAGCGCCATCTAGCGGTACGTGTTTGCAGCCAATAAGTCTATTCATTCATTTGGGACGTTTGCGGTGCAAACTTGCCGCAGCGTTTTTCTGCGCGATCTTTACTGGTAAATATTTTGATTTTATTTATATTTTAAGGGTTACTTTGCATTAAATACCAATGTTTTATCGCAACCGATCGGAAATTAAGCGTCGCAAGTGGAAAATTTATGCTTAACCGTGCCAAATACGTTTGTTAATTACGACCAAGGCTTAGTGGCCCACGTTGCCGTTGGCAGTGCAGCGTGCAAGTGTTACTACGACCAAGGCTTAGTATCCTATGTCTTTTGGGAAGTTGGCTTGAAGCTGTTGCCCATTTCAATGGTGGCTCCAGGTAAATATTTTATTTATATATTAAGGGTTAATTTGGATTAAATACCAAAGCTTTATCGCAACCGAATGGAAATTAATCGTTACCCCCATTCCGTTATCGATATTAAGTATCTAGACAATATCCAGGGTTGTCTTTCGGACACCAAATCCCAACTAGACTCCGACAACTACCAAGGGAAGTACAACTTTCTATTCTTGGTTGGTCTTCCCTAACAACGCGTCGCAAATATTTTGACCTTTTAAGCTTGTTCAAAATCTTAAACTCCCCTAATCAAACTTATTTTTCTGATGCCCCTTCTATCGCTCCCACAAGGAGTCATGGTAGAAAATTATTCCACCGATATGCCCGTAAAAACCAGCTTAAGCACTCCTTAATCTTATTAATTGCGCATTGCATTTATTCCTGGTTTTACTATTCAATCTTTTTAGTCGGTTTAAAAGTAATTCAAAGTGATTATTTAATTGATATTTCAAGATTGACTCTAAACCGTATTAATATAAGGCTTGTTGGGGGCGCATTGAGTTCCCCATCCAACCATACTAAAATCTGGGTGTACCTCGTATGAGCAGTTCCCGGTAGAGCAGTTCTCGAAATAGCAACCGCGATTCCAAAGAAACAGCGGTGTTTTTCAAAACTACTGTTTTAGAAATAGTGGTGTTTGTGTTGAAATTTGGGCATTTCTTAACAATACAGTTGTATTCGTTGGTTGCAAAAACTACCTTTTTCTGTGATCATTTAATCAGTAATGTGACCCACTAACCGATCATGTTTATGAATTTTTTTTAAAGTACACTTAAATATTGTACTATTCTTCAGGCTGTGTCAGTTTATAATTCTCATACCAGGATAGAAAAATAATTCGAGAAACGTTCTTTTATTTCAGAAGTAGATAATTGTAACCAGTGATTTTTGGGAAAAGACATATTATAATTCGAGAAAGGTTATTTTATTTCGGAAGTAGATAATTGTAAACAGTAATTTTTGGGAAAATGCATATTATAATTCGAGAAAGGTTATTTTATTTCTGAAGTATATATTGTAAACAGTAATTTTTGGGAAAAGGCATATTATAATTCGAGAAAGGTTATTTTATTTCGGAAGTAGATAATTGTAAACAGTAATTTTTTTGGAAAAGGCGTAACATTGTTACACTATTTCCAAAATATTACTAACGAAACAAAACCTAACCTGACCTGACCTAATACTATTTAGTTGAAATAATCAACTTTAACCTAACCAAATTATCCATATCTGACCAAGTTCTTTTTGAGTTCATATAACCCAGCTGGGCCAGTTTACACCATAATAAACAACTATCGTTTTTCGCATATCTGTTTTTCCGCTCTTTAGAGAAATGCCTTTACGGTACGCCGCGTTTACGAGAACCGCTGTATCGGTAATTGCCGTAACGGGTAAACTGCCATTTCGAGAACCGCTATTTAGGGAACTGCTGTTATGAAATCCGCTCATACGGGAACTGCTCATGTGAGGGCTTCCCCTAAAATCTTGGGGGTCGAGTAAATAGGGGCCAATTAATTGAGGAAAGTGTTCGCTAACATACCCCCTCCATAGGAATAGCATTGCACCCAGCTTTGAAGGCTCATAACTCTGGTTCTACTAGAGATTCCCTTTGAGTATGTTATAGTCCTATATGCCCCCTCCCCATCCAACCATACTTAGGACTTGGGATTAAGACAAACAGGGGCCGAGTAAGTAAGTGAAACGTTCACAAACATACCCCTTCCATAGGAATAGCATTACACCCAACTTTGGAGAATCATAGCTCTGGTTATACTAGAGATGTGAAGATGCCCTTTGAGTATGTTTTATTCAGGTCCGGATTAGGGAGGGGGGGTGAGGAGTTACTGGCCCACGGGCGCAATGCTTGTTGGGGGCACATTGACAGGGTTCGTACACGACCTGGAAATTCTGGAAAACCTGGAAAAGTCAGGGAAATTGAAAATGGGCCTAAAAGGTCAGGGAAAAGTCAGGGAAATTGAAAATGGACCTAAAAAGTCAGGGAAATGTCAGGGAAAAATATATTGAAGGGAAATTTAAAGTCTGGATAACAGTATAAGGGTGACCAGAAAATGTGTTGTCTGAGATTTGACCTGAGCCCCAAATTCGCGGAACTCGCTTCGCTCGCTCCAGTTATTTACGATTGCTTTACTCATTGTAAATGGTCAGGGAAATTTGTGGAATTTAGTCAGGGAAAACCTGGAAAAGTCAGGGAATTTCATTTCAAAAATTTTGTACGAACCCTGATTGAGTCAAACTATTCCCCCTTAGCAACATGCCAACATTTGCCGTTCCTTTTTTTTCGAATTAAGGGGGCGCGCGCATTATCTCGGCCCCCGGGTTCAAAATTGCTTAATCCGGCCCTGAAAACACTTGTGCCATTTAAGTTGATAATAATTTTAATCTGTATTTGATTGTTTGAATTTTATTTTTTATAGCTACCATCTGTTTCCAAAGGAGAAATTTATGTTGGATTCTAGAATCAATAACTATTTTTTTGGCAAAAGGCACCCAATATTAATCAGGTCAATAAACCCATTACAATCCCCTTCTTAATTGAGGTCTACACTTTTTTTATCCGTTGAAAGGGAATCTCATTACCAAAACTATTTAGACAGCCAATTATTAGGGTATTTAGTTTATTACCTAATATTCTATTTATTGTTAGAAGGGAAGCGCTTTGTGTCCTTTAATTTTTAGGGATTTTTCTTTTCGCCAGGACATAAATAAAATCTTACTTATGGAATAGGTGAACACTGGTCCTAGCCCTCCCTTTTAAGAATAATGAACGCGTAATCAGGATTTCAAGGGTGAGATTCCCTTTGCGGTATTAAGGTATCTAGTTTATGGTTTTAATTTTAAATATTTTTAGGGGAAAAGCGTTTGGCAACTCCTTGAGGGAGTTTTGTAGGATTTAAATAAATTTACGATTTATGTTTAAGGTAGAAGGTTGCTTATACGCTTTGTCCTTTAAAAGTAAACACGATTTTAAGCGGGGTTTAAGGCGAGGCTTAGCTTTTTACGGTATTCTTTCCCTATTACTGTTACGAGTGTGCCTTTTATGCCAAAAAAATAGTCATTTGTCTTATGCCTGAACATTTTGCGTTACGTCTAGCGAAAATACTCGAGTGGACTTTCGTATTAAGGTAATTAATTTCAAGTTATTCGTGTGCCTTTTTCCAAATAATAATTCGAATTTTTCTTGCACAGGAAGAAGTGGACGTCTGCAAGTGGACTTTCATTGGAAATCCCATGCTAAGGACGAAGTTTCCTGGTTTTGGGTGCTCCACAGCGGGCTTTAGTTTAAATTTAATAAGTTCCGAGTTGAATAGGGACTTGTTAAATTTAAATTGGGCCCGCAAGCCTGATGTTAGGCTTGGTAACTTGGTTTCATTAAAAAGTTTCGTTATTAGACTAGGGCCAAAAAAAACAATCGATTTACTTATAATCATTTTTTTGACCTTTTTTTTATTATTTTTAAAAAAAATTAATTTTTTTATGTATTTTTTGATAAATTTTTAATTTTTTTTTAATGTGGTTTTTTCTCTATTTTATTTAAAAATAAGCTTTAAAGGGGTCCAAAAAAACTCCCTAAGTCCAGACATTAAAAAATTGAAGCCAAGTCTAGTATCGAAAAAATTCAAAGTAAAGAAAGAACGAGGTTTAAGGCAAAATTTATTCAATAAGAAACAAAAAAAGCAAGTGTTTACAAAAATTTCGAACAAAAAAATTATTAAAGGGTTTTGTAAGTTAAAGTTTGAACGCAAAAAAAATAAGTGGTTACATGTAAAATTTTCAAGTAAAAAAGATGTATTTTGTGTCTTCTAGCTTCGATGATTTTCTCCGTATCGAGTCAATGTTGAGAGACATGGCAAGTCCATAAGAAGACATCGTGTAATGGAATCCAACAAAGCTTGTCATCAGCAATGATACATAGCAAGTCCAGAACAGCGGAAGTCATTGTGCAACGTCAATCCAACAAAGCTTGTCATCAGCAATGATACATAGCAAGTCCAGAACAGCGGAAGTCATTGTGCAACGTCAATCCAACAAAGCTTGTCATCAGCAATGATACATAGCAAGTCCAGAACAGCGGAAGTCATTTTGCAACGTCAATCCAACAAAGCTTGTCATCAGCAATGATACATAGCAAGTCCAGAACAGCGGAAGTCATTGTGCAACGTCAATCCAACAAAGGATGTCATCAGGAATGAAAAGTCATCGGGAAAGATAGTTCTCATAATGACCAGCGACGGAAAAATCCAAGAATATCAGCTGCCTGTATAAATGAAAACATATAACACATCTTAAACTATTGCCTACTTTTGGGCGGTCCTTATTTAAAAAACTAGCTACTAAATATAGAGGGAAAGATCAATTACCACTGACTAATTGCCACCCCAAATTAAAGAAAGGCTTGATTACCGTGATTCCCACCCTTAAATAAATAAATACTCTGGCTAAATAATTATTTCCCATAATCGGGAATACCATAATTTTGGGAAAACTAGCCATTTAATTTCAAATTAAATTATGTTACTTAATAACGAAAATAATTTAAAATATCCCCCAAATTAATTTTAGAAAAGCCGGCCATTAGTTGAATTAAATTGCGTGCCCCTTTCAATAGTTTAAAAATTTAAATTATTCCCCAAATTAATTTAATTAAAATCTGCCATTTATTTATTTAAAACTATTGCCACAGGTAGAACCCATAAATAAAAAATTGAGTCGAAATGGGACAAGGCTTAACTTAGGCTTAGGGCAACTGTCCACGTGTCTTAAAATTCTCTCTGCGGAACTTGATTTTCGAAAATCTATAGCTTTATCTCTAAATTAATTAACAATAGCCCCTAAACTAATTTTAGGAAAACCCGCTATTTATTTATTTTAAAACTATTCCCACAGAGAGACCCCGTATATAACTAGGGTTTAAATGGGACGAGGCTTAGGGCAACTTACCTCCTGTTCTAAAATTCTCTCGGCGGGACTTGATCTCCGAAAATCTGTCGCTTTATACCTAAATTAATTACGTACCCCGTTTAATATCTAATAATAATAATACGCCCTAAACTAATTATTAAGGGATTCTCTCTTGCCCAACATCTCGTTGTAAAATTTTGTGGTACTTGATTTTCAATAAATGAATAAAATTCACTAACATTTAACCTAATTAATTTAAATGCTTGAAATAAAATAAATAATTTAAGGGGGGCTAGATGAGTTTGGATTATTGTAAAGTTAGGCTTACGGACTGTTAAAGCACCACGAGGCCAAGCAATGGCCGCCAAGAGCTTCGAATTCAGCTTGCATCCTCGGGAAAAACGATCAGAGAAATGGCGGAACGATCAAGAATCGACTAAGAAAGCCGGGATCACGATCGGCTGAGCGCGAAAGATTTTTCCAAGCGACCTTCTCGACTGCTTCCAGGCAACGAATGAACCAGCTGAGCGGGAAATGTTTTTCCAAGTGACCTCGACGGCTTCCAAACATCGAAATGAGCCGGCTGACTCGTAACGATCAACTAAGCAAATTTTCAACGTCGGGGGGCGCTAAAAGCTCCTATGCGCGGACTCGAGTGCGCCATATCCCAGGCACGAAATTCATATAGCTGAACACCGCTAGGCCTAAATGAATGAACGCTAGGCCTAAATGAATGAACTCTAGGCCTAAATGAATGAACGCTAGGCCTAACTGAATGGACAATCATTACCTTTTACCATTAACATCTGTGGTGACGTCACAAGTCAATTACCTCGTTGACGTCATAGGTGACGTCACAGGATATGACGTCATAGGTGACGTCACCGGATATGACGTCATGACACGTCACCGGATATGACTTCATGTCGCGTCACCGGATATGACGTTACCCCCTGCTGGGACCCCCTGCTGTTTCCATACTATTACCGCCTGCTGGGACCCCCTGCTGTTACCCCCTATTGTTTCCATACTGTTACCCCCTGCTGTTTCCATACTGTTACCCCCTGCTGTGACCCCCTGCTGTTTCCATACTATTACCCCCTGCTGGGACCCCCTGCTGTTTCCATACTATTACCCCCTGCTGGGACCCCCTGCTGTTTCCATACTATTACCCCCTGCTGTGACCCCCTGCTGTTTCCATACTATTACCCCCTGCTGTGACCCCCTGCTGTTTCCATACTGTTACCCCCTGCTGTGACCCCCTGCTGTTTCCATACTGTTACCCCCTGCTGTGACCCCTGCTGTTTCCATACTGTTACCCCCTGCTGTTAACCCCTGCTGTGACCCCCTGCTGTTTCCATACTATTACCCCCTGCTGGGACCCCCTGCTGTTTCCATACTATTACCCCCTGCTGTGACCCCCTGCTGTTTCCATACTATTACCCCCTGCTGTGACCCCCTGCTGTTTCCATACTATTACCCCCTGCTGTGACCCCCTGCTGTTTCCATACTATTACCCCCTGCTGTTTCCATACATACAGGGGGTCACAGCAGGGGGTCCCAGCAGGGGTTAACAGAAGGGGGTCACAGCAGGGGTTAACAGTATGGAAACAGCAGGGGGTCACAGCAGGGGGTAATAGTATGGAAACAGCAGGGGGTCCCAGCAGGGGGTAATAGTATGGAAACAGCAGGGGGTCCCAGCAGGGGGTAATAGTATGGAAACAGCAGGGGGTCCCAGCAGGGGTTAACAGCAGGGGGTAACAGTATGGAAACAGCAGGGGGTCACAGCAGGGGGTAACAGTATGGAAACAGCAGGGGGTAACAGTATGGAAACAATAGGGGGTAACAGCAGGGGGTCCCAGCAGGCGGTAATAGTATGGAAACAGCAGGGGGTCCCAGCAGGGGGTAACGTCATATCCGGTGACGCGACATGAAGTCATATCCGGTGACGTGTCATGACGTCATATCCGGTGACGTCACCTATGACGTCATATCCTGTGACGTCACCTATGACGTCAACGAGGTAATTGACTTGTGACGTCACCACAGATGTTAATGGTAAAAGGTAATGATTGTCCATTCAGTTAGGCCTAGCGTTCATTCATTTAGGCCTAGAGTTCATTCATTTAGGCCTAGCGTTCATTCTAGGAGAGCGGTCGCTCTCTTAGATAAGACTTGATACTCCCTCTAATGCTAAAGGAGGGTTCTTTGATTGGCTGTAACTTTTTTCGTATTGTGTTTGCCGCTTTGAAATTTTGCCAGTGAACTAAAATTTGGGCCCTACTTTTGTGGTTAAAATTTCAAAGAGATCCAACTAATAGTTAAAGTGTTAGTGACATAATTTTCGTCACCCACAAACTTAAAATGCTAAAAAAATCCTTGAAAAATCTAGTTTATTATGATATGTTTACTTTTGTATTTGGTTTCGTAGAAATTTGTAAAATTGCAATCAAAGTTTAGTGTTTGGAAAAGGCCTAGTTAAAATTTTGTTTCGCTTGATGACGTAGTAAGGAGAAACTTTCACTCTAGATGTCGCTCACGTGACGCCTGTTAGTGTCTCAGCCTAAGTGTTAAGCCTATTTTATTCAGATTCGCGCGGCATTAGTAGACTCGGGAGTCTCGGGCGCGCGCGTTTGGCTTTTCCGCGAGATGCCGTGAGTGACGTAGCAAGGAGAAAACCCGCCAAAAATCTTCTTCGCAAATTTGCTTTTGCCCCCCAAAATTTCAAGTTTTCAAAGTGTTTTTTCTGTGTTTTCCTTCATATTTAAATATTAATCAAGCATATTTTTGGAATCAGAAGAGTTTATACTCTCAAAAAAGTAAGGTTTTCTTTAGATTTGAGATAATTTTTAAATCACGTCGCTATTCCTTTAATTCTATAATGAAAAAAGTTGTTAAGGGTGGTTTTAGAATCCATAAAATTATTAAGACATTTGGTGAAAGATACTATATTGTTCCATAGAGATAACATGGGATTTTTTTGAAAAATGACCTTAATTGCGATCGTGTATAAAGAAAACTATTCATTCGTTACGTTTGGGAACCATCTTAAATGAAAGATAACAGTCCATAGATGTGCCTTTTCTTAGTTTCATTAAGATAAATTAAGTTTAAGTATTGATTTTTATCATTATTAACACATACTTTGACTTACGTTGTTTTGGGTATTGGAATTACGGCGTTTTACCACTGTTAGAGACACGCATTTTAGCCCTCATTTTTTATGTTGGACTTACGGCGTTTTTGTTGTGATGCACTTCGTCAGAGGGATATTATCAAGAAAAACATGGCGTTTGAGCTCTTGTAGGTGCTTTGCCCGGGTTCTTGTGGGTACTTGTGGGTTCTTGTGGGTACTTGTGGGTGCTTGTAGGTACTTGTGGGTACTTGTGGGTGCTTGTAGGTACTTGTGGGTGCTTGTAGGTACTTGTGGAACATGTGGGTTCTTGTGGGTACATGTGGGTTCTTGTGGGTACATGTGGGTACTTGTAGGTACTTGTGGGTTCTTGAGGGTGCTTGTAGGTACTTGTGGGTTCTTGTGGGTACTTGTGGGTTCTTGTGGGTGCTTGTAGGTACTTGTGGGTTCTTGTGGGTACTTGTGGGTTCTTGTGGGTGCTTGTAGGTACTTGTGTGTTCTTGTGGGTACTTGTGGGTGCTTGTAGGTACTTGTGGGTGGTTGTAGGTGCTTGTGGATACTTGTAGGTACTTGTGGGTGCTTGTAGGTACTTGTGGGTGCTTGTAGGTACTTGTGGGTGCTTGTAGGTACTTGTGGGTTCTTGTAGGTACTTGTGGGTTCTTGTAGGTACTTATGGGTACTTGCAGGTACTTGTGGGTGCTTGTAGGTACGTGTGGGTACTTGTAGGTACTTGTGGGTACTTGTATGTACTTGTGGGTGCTTGTGGGTACTTGTTGGTACTTGTGGGTACTTGTGATACTTGTGGGTACTTGTAGGTACTTGTGGGTGCTTGTAGGTACTTGTGGGTACTTGTGGGTACTTGTGAGTTCTTGTAGGCACTTGTAGGTACTTGTGGGTACTTGAAGGTACTTGTAGGTACTTGTGGGTGCTTGTAGGTACGTGTGGGTACTTGTAGGTACTTGTGGGTACTTGTATGTACTTGTGGGTGCTTGTGGGTACTTGTTGGTACTTGTGGGTACTTGTTGGTACTTGTGGGTACTTGTGGTACTTGTGGGTGCTTGTAGGTACTTGTGGGTACTTGTGGGTACTTGTGAGTTCTTGTAGGCACTTGTAGGTACTTGTGGGTACTTGAAGGTACTTGTAGGTACTTGTGGGTACTTGTGGATACTTGTAGGTACTTGTGGATACTTGTAGGTACTTGTGGGTACTTGTAGGTACTTGTAGGTACTTGTGGGTACTTGTAGGTACTTGTGGGTACTTGTAGGTACTTGTGGGTACTTGTGGGTACTTGTGGGTGCTTGTAGGTACTTGTGGGTACTTGTATGTACTTGTGGGTGCTTGTGGGTACTTGTTGGTACTTGTGGGTACTTGTAGGTACTTGTGGGTGCTTGTGGGTGCTTGTGGGTACTTGTGGGTGCTTGTGGGTACTTGTGGGTGCTTGTGGGTACTTGTGGGTACTTGTAGGTACTTGTGGGTACTTGTAGGTACTTGTAGGTTTTTGTGGGTACTTGTAGGTACTTGTGGGTACTTGCAGGTACTTGTAGGTACTTGTGGGTACTTGTGGGTACTTGTGGATACTTGTGGGTACTTGTGGATACTTGTAGGTACTTGTGGGTACTTGTAGGTACTTGTGGGTACTTATGGGTACTTGCAGGTACTTGTGGGTGCTTGTAGGTACGTGTGGGTACTTGTAGGTACTTGTGGGTACTTGTATGTACTTGTGGGTGCTTGTGGGTACTTGTTGGTACTTGTGGGTACTTGTGATACTTGTGGGTACTTGTAGGTACTTGTGGGTGCTTGTAGGTACTTGTGGGTACTTGTGGGTACTTGTGAGTTCTTGTAGGCACTTGTAGGTACTTGTGAGTTCTTGTAGGCACTTGTAGGTACTTGTGGGTACTTGAAGGTACTTGTAGGTACTTGTGGGTACTTGTGGATACTTGTAGGTACTTGTGGGTACTTGTAGGTACTTGTGGGTACTTGTAGGTACTTGTAGGTACTTGTGGGTACTTGTAGGTACTTGTGGGTACTTGTGGGTACTTGTAGGTACTTGTGGGTACTTGTGGGTACTTGTGGGTGCTTGTAGGTACTTGTGGGTACTTGTATGTACTTGTGGGTACTTGTGGGTGCTTGTGGGTACTTGTTGGTACTTGTGGGTACTTGTAGGTACTTGTGGGTGCTTGTGGGTGCTTGTAGGTACTTGTGGGTGCTTGTGGGTACTTGTGGGTGCTTGTGGGTACTTGTGGGTGCTTGTGGGTACTTGTGGGTACTTGTAGGTACTTGTGGGTACTTGTGGGTACTTGTGGGTACTTTTAGGTACTTGTGGGTACTTGTAGGTACTTGTGGGTACTTGCAGGTACTTGTAGGTACTTGTGGGTACTTGTAGGTACTTGTGGGTACTTGTGGGTACTTGTGGGTACTTGTGGATACTTGTAGGTACTTTTGGGTACTTGTAGGTACTTGTGGGTACTTGTGGGTACTTTTAGGTACTTGTGGGTACTTGTAGGTACTTGTGGGTACTTGTGGGTGCTTGTAGGTGCTTGTAGGTGCTTGTGGATACTTGTAGGTGCTTGTGGGTGCTTGTAGGTACTTGTGGGTACTTGTATGTACTTGTGGGTACTTGTAGGTACTTGTGGGTGCTTGTGGGTGCTTGTAGGTACTTGTGGGTGCATGTGGGTACTTGTGGGTTCTTGTAGGTACATGTGGGTACTTGTGGGTACTTGTGGGTACTTGTAGGTACTTGTGGGTACTTGAGGGTACTTGTAGGTACTTGTGGGTACTTGTAGGTACTTGTGGGTACTTGTAGGTACTTGTGGGTACTTTTAGGTACTTGTGGGTACTTGTGGGCGCTTGAACTTTTAGGGTAGCCCTGACTATATATTGTTTAAGGTTTTAAGCTTAATATTAAACAGACGTTAGTTTATGCTGCAAAAAAGTTTGAAATTGACAATCTCGGATCGTCTTTATGAAGTTTTAAGGATATCCGAATTTCATATTGGGCTTATGACAATTTTGAGCTAAATGTTAAACGGACATAAATCAGCATTTTTAAAAATTTTGTAAAATTGTCAATTTGGTCCTATTTCTGGAATTTTTAGGGGGGCGCATCGCGTTTCAATAAATGATTGGTAAAAATTGTATTATGTTAATTACAATAAGAATACAAACTTTTATTGATTTACTTTTTTTTTTGAAGTATCATTATAACTAAATGTCTGATTGAGCTAAAGTTATGGTCCCCTTTATATATGTTTCTGCTTAGTGCAGATTTTGAAAATGTAATACAGTTTCTTAACATTCTTAATTAAAATGAAGACTGAAGGAACAGATATTAATCAAAAATGTCTTGATTAGAATCAAGACCTAAAAAGTATCGATAAGACTGAGGGTATCACTTGTCTGAAGGATCAGATATTAATTTTTCTTTTTAATTGAAACTTAAATGCATGCTTAAGAAAAAACAACGTTCCATTACCGTTTTTCGTTGAAATAAATTATTTTACTGGTAATCAATTTCAAAAATTTACTTATCTCGGCTTTTCGACCACAATTCCATTCCCCGAAAACATTTTATCATTACATTAATTACTTTTGGGAGATAACGTGTCAAAAAAACCTTGAAAACTATAAAAAGCTGTAATAGCGGTCTGTTTAGCCATGACAACAACCTTTTAAAAGTTACCAGGGAAAATTGATGTAAACTGAAGTTGAAATTTCATCATGTGCGACCTGCGGCCCAGAAACTCTCCCATAGTCCCAGTGTGTGTAGAACATAATTTTTTCGCTGTTATCTGCCAAAATAGATCTTTCTAGGTAGTGCCGCCTCCTCACTTGAATTTTACATGATATATTAAGGTTTGAACGAACAAAATTCTAGATTACTATTTTCACTACCATGTCCCTCTGCTACCTTGAAGCAAACTTTCCTCTCTTTTTGCTGCTCATTACCGGTGCCATTCTCTTGACTTTCTGTTCGTTATAACTACTATGATGTTACTGTCCCTATTGAATTTGGCGCCATTGGTTTTAGAATAATTATAATGTTCCACTGCGAAGAGTGCCGGTCACGAATGGGGATGTAACGTCTTTAGGAACCTTTTAAAACGCAAAACCATACACGTACTCTCCCAAAAGTAATTAATGTAATGATAAAATGTTTTCGGGGAATGGAATTGTGGTCGAAAAGCCGAGATAAGTAAATTTTTGAAATTGATTACCAGTAAAATAATTTATTTCAACGAAAAACGGTAATGGAACGTTGTTTTTTCTTAAGCATGCATTTAAGTTTCAATTAAAAAGAAAAATTAATATCTGATCCTTCAGACAAGTGATACCCTCAGTCTTATCGATACTTTTTAGGTCTTGATTCTAATCAAGACATTTTTGATTAATTCATTTAGGCCTAGCGGTGTTCAGCTATATGAATTTCGTGCCTGGGATATGGCGCACTCGAGTCCGCGCATAGGAGCTTTTAGCGCCCCCCGACGTTGAAAATTTGCTTAGTTGATCGTTACGAGTCAGCCGGCTCATTTCGATGTTTGGAAGCCGTCGAGGTCACTTGGAAAAACATTTCCCGCTCAGCTGGTTCATTCGTTGCCTGGAAGCAGTCGAGAAGGTCGCTTGGAAAAATCTTTCGCGCTCAGCCGATCGTGATCCCGGCTTTCTTAGTCGATTCTTGATCGTTCCGCCATTTCTCTGATCGTTTTTCCCGAGGATGCAAGCTGAATTCGAAGCTCTTGGCGGCCATTGCTTGGCCTCGTGGTGCTTTAACAGTCCGTAAGCCTAACTTTACAATAATCCAAACTCATCTAGCCCCCCTTAAATTATTTATTTTATTTCAAGCATTTAAATTAATTAGGTTAAATGTTAGTGAATTTTATTCATTTATTGAAAATCAAGTACCACAAAATTTTACAACGAGATGTTGGGCAAGAGAGAATCCCTTAATAATTAGTTTAGGGCGTATTATTATTATTAGATATTAAACGGGGTACGTAATTAATTTAGGTATAAAGCGACAGATTTTCGGATATCAAGTCCCGCCGAGAGAATTTTAGAACAGGAGGTAAGTTGCCCTAAGCCTCGTCCCATTTAAACCCTAGTTATATACGGGGTCTCTCTGTGGGAATAGTTTTAAAATAAATAAATAGCGGGTTTTCCTAAAATTAGTTTAGGGGCTATTGTTAATTAATTTAGAGATAAAGCTATAGATTTTCGAAAATCAAGTTCCGCAGAGAGAATTTTAAGACACGTGGACAGTTGCCCTAAGCCTAAGTTAAGCCTTGTCCCATTTCGACTCAATTTTTTATTTATGGGTTCTACCTGTGGCAATAGTTTTAAATAAATAAATGGCAGATTTTAATTAAATTAATTTGGGGAATAATTTAAATTTTTAAACTATTGAAAGGGGCACGCAATTTAATTCAACTAATGGCCGGCTTTTCTAAAATTAATTTGGGGGATATTTTAAATTATTTTCGTTATTAAGTAACATAATTTAATTTGAAATTAAATGGCTAGTTTTCCCAAAATTATGGTATTCCCGATTATGGGAAATAATTATTTAGCCAGAGTATTTATTTATTTAAGGGTGGGAATCACGGTAATCAAGCCTTTCTTTAATTTGGGGTGGCAATTAGTCAGTGGTAATTGATCTTTCCCTCTATATTTAGTAGCTAGTTTTTTAAATAAGGACCGCCCAAAAGTAGGCAATAGTTTAAGATGTGTTATATGTTTTCATTTATACAGGCAGCTGATATTCTTGGATTTTTCCGTCGCTGGTCATTATGAGAACTATCTTTCCCGATGACTTTTCATTCCTGATGACATCCTTTGTTGGATTGACGTTGCACAATGACTTCCGCTGTTCTGGACTTGCTATGTATCATTGCTGATGACAAGCTTTGTTGGATTGACGTTGCAAAATGACTTCCGCTGTTCTGGACTTGCTATGTATCATTGCTGATGACAAGCTTTGTTGGATTGACGTTGCACAATGACTTCCGCTGTTCTGGACTTGCTATGTATCATTGCTGATGACAAGCTTTGTTGGATTCCATTACACGATGTCTTCTTATGGACTTGCCATGTCTCTCAACATTGACTCGATACGGAGAAAATCATCGAAGCTAGAAGACACAAAATACATCTTTTTTACTTGAAAATTTTACATGTAACCACTTATTTTTTTTGCGTTCAAACTTTAACTTTAATAATTTTTTTGTTCGAAATTTTTGTAAACACTTGCTTTTTTTGTTTCTTATTGAATAAATTTTGCCTTAAACCTCGTTCTTTCTTTACTTTGAATTTTTTCGATACTAGACTTGGCTTCAATTTTTTAATGTCTGGACTTAGGGAGTTTTTTGGACCCCTTTAAAGCTTATTTTTAAATAAAATAGAGAAAAAACCACATTAAAAATTTTTTTTTTAAAAAATTAAAAAATACATAAAAAAAATTAATTTTTTTTAAAAATAATAAAAAAAGAAGCAAAAAAAGGTCAAAAAAATGATTATAAGTAAATCGATTGTTTTTTTTGGCCCTAGTCTAATAACGAAACTTTTTAATGAAACCAAGTTACCAAGCCTAACATCAGGCTTGCGGGCCCAATTTAAATTTAACAAGTCCCTATTCAACTCGGAACTTATTAAATTTAAACTAAAGCCCGCTGTGGAGCACCCAAAACCAGGAAACTTCGTCCTTAGCATGGGATTTCCAATGAAAGTCCACTTGCAGACGTCCACTTCTTCCTGTGCAAGAAAAATTCGAATTATTATTTGGAAAAAGGCACACGAATAACTTGAAATTAATTACCTTAATACGAAAGTCCACTCGAGTATTTTCGCTAGACGTAACGCAAAATGTTCAGGCATAAGACAAATGACTATTTTTTTGGCATAAAAGGCACACTCGTAACAGTAATAGGGAAAGAATACCGTAAAAAGCTAAGCCTCGCCTTAAACCCCGCTTAAAATCGTGTTTACTTTTAAAGGACAAAGCGTATAAGCAACCTTCTACCTTAAACATAAATCGTAATTTTATTTAAATCCTACAAAACTCCCTCAAGGAGTTGCCAAACGCTTTTCCCCTAAAAATATTTATAATTAAAACCATAAACTAGATACCTTAATACCGCAAAGGGAATCTCACCCTTGAAATCCTGATTACGCGTTCATTATTCTTAAAAGGGAGGGCTAGGACCAGTGTTCACCTATTCCATAAGTAAGATTTTATTTATGTCCTGGCGAAAAGAAAAATCCCTAAAAATTAAAGGACACAAAGCGCTTCCCTTCTAACAATAAATAGAATATTAGGTAATAAACTAAATACCCTAATAATTGGCTGTCTAAATAGTTTTGGTAATGAGATTCCCTTTCAACGGATAAAAAAAGTGTAGACCTCAATTAAGAAGGGGATTGTAATGGGTTTATTGACCTGATTAATATTGGGTGCCTTTTGCCAAAAAAATAGTTATTGATTCTAGAATCCAACATAAATTTCTCCTTTGGAAACAGATGGTAGCTATAAAAAATAAAATTCAAACAATCAAATACAGATTAAAATTATTATCAACTTAAATGGCACAAGTGTTTTCAGGGCCGGATTAAGCAATTTTGAACCCGGGGGCCGAGATAATGCGCGCGCCCCCTTAATTCGAAAAAAAAGGAACGGCAAATGTTGGCATGTTGCTAAGGGGGGAATAGTTTGACTCAATCAGGGTTCGTACAAAATTTTTGAAATGAAATTCCCTGACTTTTCCAGGTTTTCCCTGACTAAATTCCACAAATTTCCCTGACCATTTGCAATGAGTAAAGCAATCGTAAATAACTGGAGCGAGCGAAGCGAGTTCCGCGAATTTGGGGCTCAGGTCAAATCTCAGACAACACATTTTCTGGTCACCCTTATACTGTTATCCAGACTTTAAATTTCCCTTCAATATATTTTTCCCTGACATTTCCCTGACTTTTTAGGTCCATTTTCAATTTCCCTGACTTTCCCTGACCTTTTAGGCCCATTTTCAATTTCCCTGACTTTTCCAGGTTTTCCAGAATTTCCAGGTCGTGTACGAACCCTGTCAATGTGCCCCCAACAAGCATTGCGCCCGTGGGCCAGTACCCCCTCACCCCCCCTCCCTAATCCGGACCTGACTAAAACATACTCAAAGGGCATCTTCACATCTCTAGTATAACCAGAGCTATGAGCCTCCAAAGTTGGGTGTAATGCTATTCCTATGGAAGGGGTATGTTTGTGAACGTTTCACTTACTTACTCGGCCCCTGTTTGTCTTAATCCCAAGTCCTAAGTATGGTTGGATGGGGAGGGGGCATATAGGACTATAACATACTCAAAGGGAATCTCTAGTAGAACCAGAGTTATGAGCCTTCAAAGTTGGGTGCAATGCTATTCCTATGGAGGGGGTATGTTAGCGAACACTTTCCTCAATTAATTGGCCCCTATATTTACTCGACCCCCAAGATTTTAGGGGAAGCCCTCACATGAGCAGTTCCCGTATGAGCGGATTTCATAACAGCAGTTCCCTAAATAGCGGTTCTCGAAATGGCAGTTTACCCGTTACGGCAATTACCGATACAGCGGTTCTCGTAAACGCGGCGTACCGTAAAGGCATTTCTCTAAAGAGCGGAAAAACAGATATGCGAAAAACGATAGTTGTTTATTATGGTGTAAACTGGCCCAGCTGGGTTATATGAACTCAAAAAGAACTAGGTCAGATATGGATAATTTGGTTAGGTTAAAGTTGATTATTTCAACTAAATAGTATTAGGTCAGGTCAGGTTAGGTTTTGTTTCGTTAGTAATATTTTGGAAATAGTGTAACAATGTTACGCCTTTTCCAAAAAAATTACTGTTTACAATTATCTACTTCCGAAATAAAATAACCTTTCTCGAATTATAATATGCCTTTTCCCAAAAATTACTGTTTACAATATATACTTCAGAAATAAAATAACCTTTCTCGAATTATAATATGCATTTTCCCAAAAATTACTGTTTACAATTATCTACTTCCGAAATAAAATAACCTTTCTCGAATTATAATATGTCTTTTCCCAAAAATCACTGGTTACAATTATCTACTTCTGAAATAAAAGAACGTTTCTCGAATTATTTTTCTATCCTGGTATGAGAATTATAAACTGACACAGCCTGAAGAATAGTACAATATTTAAGTGTACTTTAAAAAAAATTCATAAACATGATCGGTTAGTGGGTCACATTACTGATTAAATGATCACAGAAAAAGGTAGTTTTTGCAACCAACGAATACAACTGTATTGTTAAGAAATGCCCAAATTTCAACACAAACACCACTATTTCTAAAACAGTAGTTTTGAAAAACACCGCTGTTTCTTTGGAATCGCGGTTGCTATTTCGAGAACTGCTCTACCGGGAACTGCTCATACGAGGTACACCCAGATTTTAGTATGGTTGGATGGGGAACTCAATGCGCCCCCAACAAGCCTTATATTAATACGGTTTAGAGTCAATCTTGAAATATCAATTAAATAATCACTTTGAATTACTTTTAAACCGACTAAAAAGATTGAATAGTAAAACCAGGAATAAATGCAATGCGCAATTAATAAGATTAAGGAGTGCTTAAGCTGGTTTTTACGGGCATATCGGTGGAATAATTTTCTACCATGACTCCTTGTGGGAGCGATAGAAGGGGCATCAGAAAAATAAGTTTGATTAGGGGAGTTTAAGATTTTGAACAAGCTTAAAAGGTCAAAATATTTGCGACGCGTTGTTAGGGAAGACCAACCAAGAATAGAAAGTTGTACTTCCCTTGGTAGTTGTCGGAGTCTAGTTGGGATTTGGTGTCCGAAAGACAACCCTGGATATTGTCTAGATACTTAATATCGATAACGGAATGGGGGTAACGATTAATTTCCATTCGGTTGCGATAAAGCTTTGGTATTTAATCCAAATTAACCCTTAATATATAAATAAAATATTTACCTGGAGCCACCATTGAAATGGGCAACAGCTTCAAGCCAACTTCCCAAAAGACATAGGATACTAAGCCTTGGTCGTAGTAACACTTGCACGCTGCACTGCCAACGGCAACGTGGGCCACTAAGCCTTGGTCGTAATTAACAAACGTATTTGGCACGGTTAAGCATAAATTTTCCACTTGCGACGCTTAATTTCCGATCGGTTGCGATAAAACATTGGTATTTAATGCAAAGTAACCCTTAAAATATAAATAAAATCAAAATATTTACCAGTAAAGATCGCGCAGAAAAACGCTGCGGCAAGTTTGCACCGCAAACGTCCCAAATGAATGAATAGACTTATTGGCTGCAAACACGTACCGCTAGATGGCGCTGCTGAAGTTAGGCAAACTTCAAAATATGGCGGGAGCGTGCGTTTCAATTTTATCGTTTCTATTTTCGAATATAACTAATAATTCAGTTAATTATAATTTAATAATGTTTTCTAAACAGCCCAAAACACTATTCCTACAGCTGGAAAAACTACCCTATAAACATGTTTGTCCAATAGGTCGAAACCTGAAATCATAATAATTAAACTAATTCCTATGAAAGTTAATTCATTTTACAGGGGACCCAGTTTTACGTTGATCAAAAGTTCTGAAATGAAATGTGTAATATATTCCAAAATCTTTGTTTGTTTTGGCCTAATTATTCCTGTTCTTAATTAGAAAATTAGTAAAATTAAAATAGTATGAAGAAAGAAGATACTATAGAGTGCTGTCAGAAGCGCCCGTGTGACGTCGCCCATGCTGTTTTCCTATAAAGAAAAAACGGTAACTGTCATGGCCGCCCATTGCTAAAGGCAGACTCGTGACGTTTAACCTTGGATCTGACGTCACAACTGACAGCACTCTATAGGTTTAGCCGCCTCTTAAATAGGGTGTCCTGTGAGAATAATCTGGTTGGAATACACGTCAAAACGCTATCAGAAATTCCACCTAAAATGGTGCAATCGCAATTCCCAAGAGATGCGAGTCTTCCCTCCAGTAATGACAATGGTCAATAATACCAGAAGGGGATAATAGAAGAAGGATGACACTCTGTATCCTCTTAATGCTTTAATTATGTAACGTCATTCTTCCCAGACTCACCCTTTTAGTTTGCTTTCCCGCTCATCAAACTACAAATGGGCATCGCGCCGTAAGGTGAATTCTATAATTGTTTGGCACCAAATCCCCAGCAATCAACCCACAAACCTCGTCTTGACGTGTGACAAAAATGCACAAGCGCGTCTTGCCAAATATTTCAACGCTAATAGAGTAATGATGAGGGACCTATTTATCGCGTATGTGATTCGTTTTAGTAACCTTGCTCTAAATGTTCCGATGTTGGGAAGAGTGACGTTACACTAACCCCGCTTTGTGACACACTTCTCTCGAAGAGAAGTATTATATACTTCTGATATGTGCGCTAGCTTCAAACGTTACAGCAAAAGCGTTCCTTGGTTTCTTGAAGTAAAACTAATTAATTATGGGCTAGACAATCTGGCTGTATAAACTAATACTTTTTAAAAGGCATGTTTTGGACAAGGAGGATGAGGTTGGGCAGTAGTGTATGGTACTAGTCAGTCACATTACAGGATTTTGATTCCTAAGGAAACTCTCGTACTCTAGCCATGCTTACTGATGTAGCCACCGAAATTATGTAAAACCCAATAAGGATAGTTCAGAAAAGGATGAAGAACTTCAAATATCATTAGACATGTTGATTGATATTTAGTGGCAACTACGACCATTAAACACGGTGTTTAATGGTCTTAGGTGGCAGCTAGTCGCAAAATTGTAATAAGAAATAAAAGTTAACTGTTTTTGATTTTGATACGCTACTTTTTCCTACAGTGAAAAATTCAAAATCAATTACAACTTTTAGCTTCTTTACTTTTGTGTTTTTACGCGCTTCTTATTCTCACCAATTTAGAAATTTTATAATGGGACCGGTAAAATTAATTAATGCAAGGGTCACTGGTCCCAAGGACCAGTTTAATAATTCCAACATGAGGGGTCACTGGTCCGGAGGACCACTAACAAAATCCACCTTATTTCCAGCCCTGACGGTAGCGCGTGTTTTTTTTTCCCACCTCCAGTATTTTTTATTTTTCCCACGAGGTTTTCCAGCGCTGATATCCAGACGGCGCTAGTATCGACTTGTGTACTTTTTAGTATAGGGAGCAGGGAGCACATTATCCAAAGGAGAGTCAGAGATAGAAGAGGGAAGGTACTTTATAACGGCCGGGCACCCTGGCTCTTACGCGCATCTAACTCGGCGCACAGCCGAGGAGTAAGACGTCACGTGATCCTTTGAGAGGGAAATTCAAAAAGAGTAAACCCGAAAATACGGTTAGAGAGAGGCTAACATTACACACTAGCACTAGAGATCAGCATACAGCTTTGTCTACGGTTAATTTACAATTTTTAATAATTTGTAAGCCTAAAAATGGTTTCCTATAAGAAATGTTGTTACAAAAACTGTTACAATAATACGAAAAACTGTAGCCCCGATATTATATTCATTTCATTCCGGCATTCCCCAAACATAAAACCATATTTGACCTATGTAAAAGATGGATTATTTCGTACGGTAGAACTGATTTAACCACGGAAAAGATAAAAAGAACACATGTGCGCCCCTTGAACAACAGAGCAGTGTCCCAATGCCTCGAATTATTGCGACAGCCACGGTAATAACAATACTTTATTATAACCATATTTATTATTTTTCTTTGAATATTGAGAGGTTAAAAAATAAAACACTGGAAAGGGTCAGTAGATTAAAAACAAGAAACAAATTTGATAAGTACCGTCGCTGAAGCACTATAGGGAGTCAGCACAAGCTCGGTCGTGACGTCATAATTTTTGAAAATTAAATATCGCGGGGCGAATGAAAGTGCCATCTAGTAGATTTTATTTTTCATTTTTATCCTTTACGAGGTCCGCCATGATTGCGGAGCGAAGCTATTTGTTAACTGGGGAGAAATCCGAGTTACTCGCGTTAAAATGGTTAGGACGTGTTGTTTAAAAAGTTTTACAAGTATTAGCACGAAAGAGAAACTAAGTTTCTTCAGCATACCATGTGTGATAACTAACCAAGGTGAAAATATCAAAGAATTATCCTTGAAACGGCGTCATCTGTGGCTGAAAAAGCTAAGCCTTGGACCCGATTCAATATCGAAACATTCAAGAGTTTGTGCTAAACATTTCCTCTCTGGTTTGAAAACTTTGTCTAATTTGAATCTTAATTAATATTATGTGGGTAAATCATTTAAATTTTTAATTTAGGCGCACCTTCCCAGCTATATGATGAAACGAATCCAGACTTAATTCTTGGGGCCCTTTTGAAATTGTGCTTACAGCATGCTTACAGACTGATTGTCCCATATAAAATGTCCTATAATTTTTCAAATCGTCCAATAAAGTCCTATATTTTCAAGATTTCAAAGTAATTAGTTATAATCCCAGCTGCATGACGTTTTAGAATTAGTGCTATCACGTTTGGTCAGATAAAAAAATCGCGGACCTCGCTCCGCTCGCTCAAAAGTTTTTTATCTTTAGTTCTCACATAATTGAATTTATACGATTTTCTAAGGTTTTTATATTAAATGATAACAATTACTTTGCATTCTGAACTGCACTCAAAAATAGCACAATTGAATGTCGCCTCAGACTTTTCATTTAAATATCGAAGCCCACAGATTGAACCGAATTATAGCACAGACCTTTAAAATATTTTTCATTATAAAAGAGAGTTTTGAAAATCTGTCATCTCTGAAAAACATTTCTTCCTACCTGACCCTTTTAAATAACTTGATTTGGTCATTTTCACTCACTTGGGTGTCTTTCTGCCGAGGGGTCGGACTTTTTTGTATTTAATCAACAATAAATAGTAAACAAAAAATTGACTTGACTTGGCCCAAAAATTAAAAATTGACTTGAAGTAGTAAACAAAAAATTAAAAATTGACTTGAAGTAGTAAACAAAAAATTAAAAATTGACTTGAAGTAGTAAACAAAACATTAAAAATTGACTTGAAGTAGTAAACAAAAAATTAAAAATTGACTTGGCCCAAAAATTAATTTTAAATTAACATTTAAGTGCTTTTGGCTTTCTTTGATCGAGTGACCTTCGTTTTACATTTCTCAGCGCGAACGATTTTTCTGCACTATTTTGACCATTCAAATAAGTAAAATCTTTTTTCTTAAGAAGGGCCAATTTTCTTAATAAAATTTATCTTTTCTCTGTATCTTTTCTTAACTTCTTCATTTAAACTCTCATAATAGCTTAACTAGCCCGACTTTGCATTCAAAGTAGCGACCTCCAATATGATCACGCCGCTCCACAAAGATGGCGGCTCAAAAGAAATTCAAATTTCGGCAAATTTGTAGCACTGCTTTAAGAGATGGCGCTAGCGTACTCTTAAACTATGACGTAGGCCGAATTTTTTTTAGTCTATAAGTGCTGACTCCCTATAGGCACGCACGCGGCACGCACGATTCGCGAAGCGGCTCGAGTATCGGAGTATCGCCGAGACACCGACACCAGAGAGAATTTAGAAGGGGAGTGGAAGGGGTGGTTTGGAATGTAGCGCAACGTCGTCTGCTAAACGTTATCTAGGCAGGTCGATTTCCGGTATGATGCGTTTGTAATAGATAGATTTTAGAACACGTGACCGGAAACTCGCCTACCCCAAAATGCTCAACGCGACATCTTGTTTGGGCGTCATCACGTTTAATAGAGTCAAAGGGGGGGGGCCTTCCACTCCCCTTCTAAATTCTCTCTGCCGACACCGTAAAACTCAAGCCTCGGCCGTAATAATGTAAACAAACTTCTCTGACTTTTCTCTCTCTGGGTTGCGCTGACTGCGCATGTGCGCCACGCTCCTAGAGAGCCACTGGCACTGGTAACGTTTTGGAAAGGGGGGCTGACGGAGAATTTGGTCTCTCCGACTCTCCTCTATTTTTGTGCTCACTGTAGGGAGTTGCACATCCTGTTGAGCGTCGAGTGTTTTTCACGCGCATCCTTCATCCATGGTATCACCCCTCTCCGGTCACAGCCCACTCGATCACGCAAGTTGCACGCGCTATAGAAGCCCGTTCAAACAGCCAAAAGTCGAGAATATGACTGATTAGTACTCCTTGGTCAAACGAGTCTAAGAATTAGCATTATGTCTATGGGAAAATGCCGTTTTTTTGGAGTAAAATGGGCGTAATTTCGCTTCTTGTGGATCAAATGTCTTGAAATTTTAGGGATAGGTGCGTAGTAACGTTTTCTAAAGTCCTACAAATTTTGAAGTTTCAAGAGTGAATAGTTTTTCAGTAAAAAAATAAACACTAGGCCCAAACAATCCCGCTGATAATGTTCTTCATCAAAATACTGTATTTAAGGGCTTATATTTTATTTATTATTACAATTAACTAGTCGTTAAAACTATGTGAAAGCCAAGCACTACAAGTATTGGGGGAAAAATTATTTAAATGAATAATTTGCCCAGCGCGTTTTAAAATGGCTAGAAGTCATCCAGAGTTGAAAAAACCACAAACTGAAAGTTTGATAATTTTTAGAAAAATAACTATCAGTCCTAAGCCTTTCAAAATATTTTCTAAATTTTTAGTGTACTTTAATTTACAAATAGTAAAAAAAATCAGGAAGCTAGAGCTTACATTTTTCACTTTCCTATAAAAGTTTGTTCATCAACTCGGCAATTCCCCCTAACATTGCAGTGCTTTTTGTCTCAAAAATCGAGACTCGTTCATGTTTTTACTAGCTTTTCCACTACACTCTCTCGATTCTCGAAAATACATGGGTTTTGAATTCTTTGAACGGGCTTCTATAGCGCGTGCAACTTGCGTGATCGAGTGGGCTGTTCTCCGGTTATTGAGTTGAGTTGCAAACTTGCAATGGCGTCCGTTATACACTGGGAAGGTAATTTATGCAATTAATTTAAAACTTAACACAGTTTATATTATACTCAAAATTCGCTGATGTAAATTCAGTGTGCCACAACAGATCTTTCAGAATTTTAGCTAGTTAAAAGTACGCAGTACAAAAAAACTGAGTTTAAGCCTTGGTTTCAAGATAACTCGTACTCAAAACTAAAATAGCAAAATTGTGAAAGGTGGCAATAAACAAGATAATTAGCAATATTTGGGGTAAAAACCTATCCAATTAAAAAATATATTGGAAAAGGTGGCAATTTGAAAACAGTAATAATAATTGATAAGACTAGTGGCTGTAGAGGGGTGTAGACTGTGTATCCCTCCCTTGGTTGAGCTTCCTGTTGCAACTTTTGCAAACAGTACAGTCAGTGTAGATTGTAGATTATGACTCCAAATATTATATTTGTATTAAATTTCAGATGCTAAAAACAAATTGCGAATGTGGCGAGAAGAAAATGTTCGCAACTCGGAAGAGGTGATTGAAATTTGGCAAAACTCATTATCAACAAAAATACAAAAGCTTGGAGATGAAAGTAAAATATTCTACATAGCCTACTCTCCTCCTTTAGTTCCAATTCCGTTAAAACTTTATTGCATAATTTGGGGTTTTAGAATGGTTAGTGTATGAGCAAGTATGCATCGCTGCATTTGATTGTCATAATGAAGAAGTTATACAGGTATAACGAGGTTTAGATTATTATAACAGTTAAAGCTTAAAAAATATACTTAATAGACCTGCATCAGTGCCTTGGATCAGCAGTTCCCTGGTAGCTTGAGAGTTAAGAAACTCAAAGGAATGCATTCTGAAATGGAGGGAAGGTAATCTTGGGCCAAAGTTTCTAATCACCGTTAAACTTAGAAAATCATTAATTTTTTTTAGATACGAAGATGCTCTAAAAATTTATGAACATATTTTGCAACTTGACGAGTCAAACGCGGTCATTCATAAACGAAAAATTGCTCTTTTAAAATCTCAAAATCAAATACCAGAAGCGATCAAGGAATTGACGGATTATTTGAAAAGATTTATGAGTGATCAAGAAGCTTGGATGGAATTGGCTGATCTCTATATACTCGAACAAGATTATAACAAAGCCGCTTTTTGCATCGAAGAGCTGATTCTATCCAGCCCAAATAACCATTTGTATCATCAAAAATATGCCGAGGTATAAAGGTTTTTATTCGCCTGTGCGAGTCCGAGTACAACCTGTTTCCTAGAAATTTACGGGTACTCGCGAGTCCGAGTACAACCTGTTTCCCTAGAAATGTTCGGGTACTCGCCAGTCCGAGTACAACCTGCTTTCCTAGAAATTTACTGGTGTTCGGGAGTCCGAGTACAACCTGTTTTTCTAGAAATTTACGGGTATTCCTGAGCCCGAGTACAACCTGTTTCCTAGAAATTTACGGGTACTCGCGAGTCCGAGTACAACCTGTTTCCCTAGAAATGTACGGGTACTCGCCAGTCCGAGTACACCTGTTTTCCTTGAAATTTACGGGGTAATCGCGAGTCCGAGTACATCTATTTTCCTTGAAATTTACGGGTCATCGCCAGTCCGAGTACAACCTGTTTTCCTAGAAATTTATGGGTAATCGCGAGTCCGAGTACAACCTGTTTTCCTAGAAATTTACGGGTGTTCGCGAGTCCGAGTACAACCTGTTTTCCTAGAAATTTACTGGTGTTCGGGAGTCCGAGTACAACCTGTTTTTCTAGAAATTTACGGGTATTCCTGAGCCCGAGTACAACCTGTTTTTCTAGAAATTTACGGGTATTCCTGAGCCCGAGTACAACCTGTTTTCCTAGAAATGTACGAGTACTCGCGAGTCCGAGTACAACCTGTTTTCCTAGAAATGTACGAGTACTCGCGAGTCTGAGTACAACCTGTTTTCCTAGAAATGTACGGGTACTCGCCAGTCCGAGTACACGTTTTCCTTGAAATTTACGGGTAATCGAGAGTCCGAGTACAACCTGTTTTCCTAGAAATGTATGGGTACTCGCCAGTCCGAGTACAACCTGTTTCCCTAGAAATGTACGAGTACTCGCGAGTCCGAGTACAACCTGTTTTCCTAGACATTTACGGGTAATCGAGAGTCTGAGTGCAACCTGTTTTCCTAGAAATTTGCGCGTACTTGCATGAGAGTCTGAGTACAACCTGTTTTCCTAGAAATTTGCGCGTACTTGCATAAGAGTTTGAGTACAACCTATTTTCCTAGAAATTTGCGCGTACTCGCGAGTCCTCTGCATTAGACTCGGTAAAAAATATTGGACTCTATTATTAACAATTTTGGACAACTCGCGACTTCTATGAAATTGGACTTGAGGACTCGGCACACCTCCACTTTTAACTTTTTAAGTCTTGACGTTCCATAAATTATGATCATTTTTAGATTCAGTACACAATAGGAGGCTTTGAAAATCTAGAATTTGCCAGGGCTTATTTTTCTCAGGCCTTAAAGTTAAATTCGCGTAACATGAGAGCGTTATATGGCTTTTATTTGGTAATCATCTCTGAAATTATTAGCCTTATTCCTGATCAGCGCCACCTACCCTTAGCGGCGACTTCGAGAACTACTGTAATCGGCAAGCCAATCAGATGTCGCCAAAATCTGGTGACGGGCACTCTCGGGGTCTTACCAAAAATGACGTCACCAGATTTTAGCGCTGATTGGCTTGACGATTACAGTAGTTCTCAAAGTCGCCGCTATGGGTAGGTGGCGCTGATCAGGAATAAGGCTAATTAACACCTTTGATTTTAAAATAATTAGTCTGCCTCGAGTATCGCATCTTCCCCGAAATGTCCAGCATTAAAGAAAAAAGAGAACTTAAAATTTGCAACCTGGGCTAGCGGTAAAATTGTCGCTCAATATCAGGTAAAAAGGCCAGGGGGTTTTAAAGTAGATAGAAGATAAACAATTCTAATTATTAAAACTTTCAGGAGAAAAAGTCTAGTGAGAATCAGCTAAAGATCATCGAGAGTTCATTGAACATGCTACAAATTTCTAACCCAAATTAGTTGTCATTTGAGATATAATAAAGATATAAAAAGTTCAATTAATAAACATATTAAACTTTGTTTTGAATTATTAAAACATAAAACAATTTTGATAAGTCTGACTGCACCCCTTAAAGTCATAAAAATAACTCTCTATTAGGCCTGTGCGGGTACTCGCGGGTCCTTGGCCCATGGATTGTTCACTAACCGTGTTTCCCATGTAATACTGTCACCAACTACATGATCCGAATTATTGCTTGATTCCCTCTTCATTCCCCCAATTTATTGGACCAAAACGGATGTAGATATAGCGCCATCTCTAGGCAAAATAAATAGTTTTTGCTAATTTTAAAGATGGCGGCGCCCAATTTTAGGCGGGATTTCAATTATTGACGTCATAGGACACGTGACATTTGGTCCAATTTTCTTATAAATTCCTGTTAGGGATAGTAGCTGCGGCTAGGGGGCGTTTCGAACATGTATACTTTATCTTTTAGCCTTTTAGGGGGACAAACAATCCCTAGCGTTAGTTAATCTGCTTGGCCAAGGCCCAAAATTATTGGTGGAAAGCTGGACAAGTCCAATCTCCCCCTCCCCTTCTGTTTCGCACTTGCACAGAGGCTCCAAATATTTTCCGCCCCTTTTTACAATAGAGCTTTCTCAGTTTTGACGTCAGTGCCTAGGCTTAGCTTTGGTAGTGGACGACCATATTTGATACCACTTTGGTTCTATGGGCAAATAGTATCGGTGACAAGTGACACCAAGAAGTGATATCTAGTTTATTAGGAAGAAGGTATAAATTCGCCTCCACATTTCCAGCTCTTTATCTCCAGTCCAAACGTATAGTAGGTCCGGAGTTAATCCCCGCCTCTAAATTACAACCAGCATGCATCTCATTGGTGCTTGAAAACTCACGTCAGCGCGACGCGAATGACGAAAATTACAATCATATTTTCCGACTGTGGAGAGTGTAGCGAAATAGCCCGGATTCCTTTTACGTCCCCCCTTGTGTTTTGAAAGGGGGGACTGGGACTATGGCGCGCGAATACTTAGGCATCTTATACCTTCTCCCTAGTAAACTAGATATCACTTCTTGGTTGGTGACACTAAGGCTCTATTTTTTCCATTACATTTCTTTAAGGATATTTTACTCTAGTACCATCCTTTTGGAAGAAGAAAAGAAAAAATCAATCGAAATCAATAAATATTAAATAGCACTTTTAATTCTTCACAAATCATCGGCATCTTCGTTACTTTGCACTTTTATCCCTTGAAAATATTTTTCCCTAAAGCTTTTAGTAGTATCAGACACACAGGCTGATATAGAAATATTACCAGTATTCTTAACCTATTCAGAAAGAAAATATTTTCACTGAATAATTTAAGAATATATTCCCAGTTTTCAGGGGGTTGGACATTAGTAAAACAAAATATGATACTAATGTCAAACCCCTTTTGTCTATAAGGATAAAATGAAAATTAAAATTACATCGTTAATTTTCTGCATAGTAACCAAAAACCTGGACGTGTGCCTCGATAATGTTTGCTCTGAGTATCCAACAAGTTTTAAACATGGATGGCTCGGAATTTCTTTTTCAGAGAAACTAAAAATAGGGAAGGGAAAATTAATTTAAGTTAATAGTTTCATACTCAATACCTACAGAGAAAAAAGTAACTATCAGCTATCAGGGTTCATACAAACCTGGAAAGCTCGGGGACATAAATAGTATACAAAAAAAAGATTAGGGAAATTTAGAATTTTTAGTAAAGTTCAGGGAAATTTAGAATTTTTAGTGAAGTTAAAATTTCGAATTTTTAGTAAAATTCAGGGAAAACTAGGGAAAATTTCGAATTTTTAGAACTAAAATTCAGGGAAAACTAGGGAAAATTTAGAATTTTTAGAACTAAAATTCAGGGAAAACTAGGGAAAATTTAGAATTTTTAGAACTAAAATTCAGGGAAAACTAGGGAAAATTTAGAATTTTTAGTAAATTTCAGGGGAAAACTGAGGGAAATTTAGAATTTTTAGTAAAGTTCAGGGAAAACTGAGGGAAGTTAGAGTTTTTAGTGAGGTTGAAGGAAAACTTGGGAAAATTTCGAATTTTTAGAAAAAATCAGGGAAATTTATAATTGTAAGTAAAATTCAAGGAAATTTGTGTGGTTTGCTCTTAAGACTATAAAAAAACCACCCCATTGTTATTATGGGGGGAAAAAACCCTGGAAAACTCAGGGAAATTGGTTTTCCAAAAGTTATATGAACCCTGACTATGAACTCAACCGCAATCTTAAAAGGAATATGAAGCTCAAAAGAGCGCTCAAAGCTTTAGGAAACCTCTTAAACCCTTCTAAGATGGCAATTTGTAACGGAAATGAGACTTAACTCTTCGCGAAATACTGGTAACCAATATACTAATCGACCTCCAACTTTTAGTTCATTAGCGGAAAAGTTTAAAAGGTCTATAAATACATCTTGTAAACTGTAATCAATTTTTGACGGAATGTGCTTTTCAGCCCTTTTAAAGAATTCATTAATAATTAGTCCTCTTTTTTAAAAAAATTACTCAACCAAAGAAATTAGTAATTACCATAAGCATATCAAACCACCCGTAAGCGTGAATTCACAATAAGACCACGGGTAATCACCATTGTACAAGGGCGCCAGAGAGAAATTTGAGGTTCTACGCCACCTAGAGGGAAAACGAAGCAATTCTCTCCTTCCCGATTCTCCCTACCACCTTATAACCCGGAAATCTAAGCAGTCGTCTGCTTCTGCAATAAATGGCAGCGGCAATCGGTTTAGTACGGGCTTTTAAGACTTAAGTTGTTAGTTTAAGATTAGGAACAGCAAATTATCTCGAATTTTTAAAGAAAATGGGAAAAACTCTTAGTGATAAGTGTACACAGTACAACTGGTTTCTTATGAATAGGATAAGTACAAAAGATAGAAGTGTAGGTTGCCGCATGCCTTTATTACGCGAACTTCAAAATCCACGTTTTAGCCCCACTAGCAGACGACAATGTTTGTTATGATTACAAGTATTAATAGAGGTAGATAAGATATATATTAATCCTTGTATTTATTCCCAAGCTACCGGTAGCATCCCTTGCGCGATTTGAGTAAAGTTTCCCTTTTGTGCCACCAGGAAGACTTTTCTCCCGAGTTTTACCTAGACAATGCCTGTGGCTAATTTCCCGCCGATTCACGCTTACGGGTGGTTTGATATGCTTATGTAATTACAAATGGCCTGGAATTTTGTATTTCTTTTTGGAACCAATTTTTTCCGTTGCTTCCCTTATACCATATGGCGCTAAAGAAAATTTCGATATTTAAGTCCAAAAATGATTATTTCTATAGAAAGGAACATATCCTGCATGTAGGCAAGAACCCATGTACAACCTGAGAACATTGAAAGATAAAATAACATGATCTCAGTTTTTTTTAACACAGCTATTCCTCTTTCCATCTTGTATTGCCACCTTATTGGCAAGAATATTCAGAAGTGAGATGAGACTAGAAGTACTGAGCTAACCAAATCCTTCACTTGGCGAAAGTGAATATTCTTGATAACACAACAACGGTTGGCCCTCTAGTGGCGGTTTCAGAATTTCCCCTCCAAAACGTGAGACGCTCGTGGCGGTAGACGGCCGAACTAGATTCCAGCACCCGCGTCCGTGTTCCGCGGCTTTAGGTTGAGGGGAACGGGGGTAAGAAATATTTTTGGAACTCGACCAAATTTTTTTCTCTCTAGTTGTGGCGCGATGGAAGCGGCTTAAATTCCTCAAATTTCTTCACTAGTGCCAGGATCTACTACCAATGCTAGAGCCCTTCACTTCTAGTCTCATCTTACTTCTGATATATTACAACCTTGTGCAAAATTATGAAGAAGTAATGATGGCCATTTATAAGTTCTCAGGTTGTATGTTAAGTTTATATGATATATGTTTCATAAGCATGACACTTCCTACACTTCGTAATGCTAGAAACTTACAGCTCGAGAATGACAAGCGAGAATTGACTACACGCGGTTTTGCAGCACTTCCATCTTCCTAAAGTATTTAGCCTTTGCCTGCGCCTAAACAGGCGTCGTTTTACCTCAAATCTATGACCTACGTCACTTCATAACACGCTCCAGTTTCTAAGTTACCAGTGACAAACTTATGTAACATATCTTATGAACTTATGATGCAGGTTATATTGCCTTTCACGCGAATAATATGATCACATACGATCTGTAATAATAGCATCAAAATTTAAGTTGTTTCTCCATAATGGAAGCGACGCATCAGCTACTACAACATCTAAGAACTGCGATTGCAAATTATACTGTTGCATATTAATTTGTACGCTTTCATCGGGTTCCCTCGTTTTACGATTACATCTACTTGGTTTTGCTAGAAACGAAAGTGATATCTTAAAACCTAATTAATTATATCATCACTCAATTAAGGTAAACTATTATTTACCTTTACCAAGTAACATTAAATAATCCAGATCAGTTCCTAAAACCTTCCCACCAAATTTAGCAGCGGCAACAAGTAAACTTCCTACATTTTTCCAAAATTACATAACATTAGATTAGATTAGACGCAAAACCATAATTCTGTTGTCTCCGAAATGGGGACTTGGCAATTCAGGCTTAACTCCGCCCCCAGCGCCATTATGGTATGTTTTTTTTCACAGAATGAAAGCTACATAAGCCCCTCCTCCTGATATGTTTTTTAGCACTACATGGTTCGTACGAAATTTTTACTTTGAAAATCCCTGACTTTTCCAGGTTATCCCTGACCAAATTTTGGCAATATCCCTGACCATTTTAAGGTGTTTACCAGAGCCCACTTCATAATTACACGTACCTGTCTCATATTTGGCATTGCTCGAAGCATGGTTTGACATGCCAAACGAAACCCCTGACATATCCCTGACTTTTTAGGAATTTTTTTAAATCCCTGACTTATTCTCCTATTTTCCATATCCCTGACTTATCCAGGTTCTGTACGAACCCTGGGAAGGTAGCCTGACGTTGCATGCATGACGTAGTACTGCCAAGTCCCTATTTCAATAAACATTATCTACCTGAGCCCACAAAGGGATCTAGAATAAGGTCATTCGTTTGTACTTGAGCCATATTAGCCATAATTAAGGACAATGTGGGGTCCATACTAGTGTTACCGATAAATTTTCTCTGACTTAAGTTTATTTCATTAATTATTCTTCTTTGCCCATCACATATCTACCATATTTTTTTTTTTTTACAATATTAATGTAAATTTCTGTTATCAGAAACAGGGTTCATACAATTTTTGGAAAACAAATTTCCCTGAGATTTCCAGGTTTTTCCCCATATACTTCCCTGAATTTTCCAGGTTTTTCCCGTATATGGAGTATCCTATGGAGCAAATGTTAACAAAGAAGGGGGGGATAAAGAGGACTATAACATACTCAAAGGACATCCCCGTATCTCTAGTAGAACCAGAGTTACGAGCCTCCAAAGTTTATTGTAATGTTAATCCTATGGAGGGTGGTATGTTCACGAACATTTTGCTTAATTACTCGGCCCCTGTTTGTCGTAGCCGTACGTTTTTAGTATGGTTAGATGGGGGATGAAGAGGACTATAATATACTCAAAGGGCATCCCCGTATCTCTTGTAGAACCAGAGTTACGAGCCTCCAAAGTTTAGTGTAATGCTATTCCTATGGAGGGGGTATGTTTTTGAATATTTTGCTCAATTACTCGGCCCCTGTTTGTCGTAGCCGTACGTTTTTAGTATGGTTAGATGGGGGATTAATAGGACTATAATATACTCAAAGGACATCCCCGTATCTCTAGTAGAACCAGAGTTATGAGCCTCCAAAGTATAGTGTAATGTTAATCCTATGGAGGAGGTGTGTTTATGAACATTTTGCTTAATTACTCGGCCCCTGTTTGACGCAAATTTCCCTGATTTCCCTGAATTTTACTAAGAATTCTAAATTTCCCTGAGGTTTTCCAGGTTTGTATGAACCCTGAGAAATCATAATTTCTCACCCATCGACCAAAAAATAATTTACAGGCCTCATCAGGAGCATTATTTGGATCCATTCCGTAGAATTCAAATAACCCAAATACGTGCTTTGGGTTATTAAGTTGAACTGGACCCTCAAAAGGAAGGAAATCTAAATCCTGCAAAAAACGTAAAGCCTTGGTTGTATTAAAGGGGGAATGAAATGCTCAGACAACTTAATTTTAAACTGATTTAGATTTATTAAATAACGTCAAAATTATTACCAAAACTTGTCTAAATGTTTCCGCTCCAATGTTGATGTGCTAAGCCTAACACTCATTTTTAATAAATGAAGTATGTAATTTAATTTTAAATTGGGAACACAACCACAAAATGCCTTCATTTTGGTAAGTTTAGTTCATGATTTTGATGTTAGGTTAAAAATCTAAAACTGGCCATTTCATTCTCCCTTTAAAGAGTTCATAATTTCCACTAAAGGGGGTTTTTGCCTTTCCCCCAGTGTTGCCAGGACATTGGTGAGTCAAGAGATTGCTGTGAGAAAGGCTAGAAGTTCAGTTTCACTCAGTACTTGACCAACTGATTCATAGAGGGCCTGACAACACTGCACTTAAGTTTAAGCTGAGAGGGGGCGAAATTCTCTAAAACCCATTTAGTGAAAACTATGCCTATCTATAAAATGTGGAAAATATCATAAACAAGAAGTGATATCTAGAAGGTATAAATTCGCCACATTTCCAGCTTTATCTCCAGTCCAATCGTAGGTCTGGAGTTAATCCCCGCCTCTAAATTACAACCAGCATCTCATTGGTTCTTGAAAACTCACGTCAGCGCGACGCGAATGACGAAAATTACAATCATATTTTCCGACTGAGGAGAGCCGAAATAGCCCGGCCTCCATTTTCGTCCCCCCCCCCCCCCGTTGTATTTTGAAAGGGGGACTGGGACTAAGGTGCGCGAATACTTAGCCATCTTATACCTTCTCCCTAATAAACTAGATAATTTTTCCACAGTCTATAAAACCCCTAAAGAATAATTACCTCCATTTTCTTAACTTTAGTGGAAAGAGACAGTTTTTTGCCATAAGATTCAACTTGAAGTTTGAAACTCTGGTCTGCCCCACAATAAGGAGACTTTGAAATATAACACATTGTTTCAATAAATGTCTTATAAATTAAAATTAGATATGAGAGGCATGATATTTACAGCAAATCGTGGTAGGGCGAGTTTAAGATTAGAGATTAGTTCTTTTTTGCCATTTCCCTGAGCCCATAACTCATAAACAGATCTATGATATGAAACAGAGGCGCTGTTAAAGATTTAGGCCCAACTTTGAGACATTTTCTTTTACCTTATTAAAACAGTTCTTGACAATAATTTGATAGCATCCTGCTCACTCTCAAAATAGACCAACATAAATGGCTGCACAATTAAAACTTAGTTAAATATCTAAAAATGAAGAATATTAACTGTCAAATTCAAATATCCACCTCTTCTGAAGGTGTTTCAATCCACTCCACATTTAATTTCAGCATATTAATTAGAGATTTTATTTCCTACGACAAATAAGGTTCAAACAACACAAATTTAAGGATATTTCATTTTAAACTTACCGGCAAACGAAACTCAATGTGCTCATGCACGCACCATAAAAGATATGGTACTTTACAAGGCTTAGGAAATTCGTTCAAAGACATCTTTCAACCAGTGTGTTATTTTACTATTAACAGAAACTTGGATCGATAATTTCGAGCGCTATTCGTAATTTTGTTGTTGTTATTTATTCCACACCATCCATTAACCATTAATTTCATAATTTTCTTGGTTAAATTATGAAACAACGCGGCTTCACTGTCTCCACATGCACAGAAAAATTTGAACTGTACTTGGTTGCAATTTAAGCAGACGAACTCGGAGTCAGACTTCAGAATCAAAATATAGGTGTGCTGTAAATAAGTAATTTGCACATTAAACAAATTGAAGTTTATCTTATATTCTAGTTGTTTTAAGACTTTTTAGCAGTTTTTATGTATTGTTTTACTTATAATTAATTATTATGCTCCGATTACGAGCATTAATTGTGTATATGAATTGGGAAAAGTTAAAGCTGGGGTGATTCATTCTTTACACTGTGACGTCATATTTACCCGCTGTATTTAAATTGTCTATAGTTCAAAACTCCGTTATTTTTCGTTAAGCCTTGGCTTAAGGATGATTGGTTGAAAGAGTTGGGTCGTGGATAACGTTTAATCTCCATCTTTAGATCAAAATAGAGAGGGGAGGGTTACGTAATTAAAACGTAGATTGATCTCTACATTTATCTGTGGAACTTCTTCAAACGTTCATCAGTTCGCCTTTACTAACAAGTTGCTGTTAGATTTTCAATCTCCAAGCATTTAGCTTCTCCAGATAATAATCAGGTGGTTGAAAATGATAAAACAACCACACATATATAAACTCTAAAATATGTCATAAGCTAGAGGATACCATCTATTTTTAGATTAGACTTTGGAAGTTTGGGTTAGGGGATCACCCCGTTTATTTTTGGGCCGAGATTCTGGCAAGAAAAACTGAAACGTTCGGTGTGGAGTCTCCTAAGAAACATCTTTTGCGGAACTTATATATGATTCAGTCTATAATTATCGATAATTAAAAGGAATAGTGTTTCGCTCTGTTGAATAATCCGAAAAGTGAGAAAGAGGCTTAGCAGATGCAATTTTGCTGCTGTTGCGGTAGCGGCGGCGATTCTCAAGAAAACAACAAATATTCAATTAATAAATTAGTAGAGGAAGAAATCTGTCAAAGTCAACCGGCAGAGTTGACGGAAGTTAATCTTTTGGATAGAAAAGGGAGGAAAAAAATAGATAACGCGGCGGAAATCGAGGGATTACCAGAGGTTGAGGCTGGAAAAAATTTGAAAGCCGAAATCGAAAAGGAGCAGAGAAGGCAAGAAAAACTCCGTATAGAAAGAGATCTTTTAGAAAAACATCGCAAAATTGTTTTAAACGATTAAAAAAGAGAAGGAAAAAGATATATATTTGGGTAAAGGAAACACACCCCGGATTTCTACGCGATTACGTCATATTTAACATATAGGAGTTCCTTAGTTCCGCGTCAGCAGTTAGAACTGATTGCCAAGAAAACTTAGAAATAAAATCGTGTCATTTAATAATTTAGAAACAACGTTCGTGAGCGGTGGTGGTAAACTCGTAAAGTAATAAAATAATTAGTGGGCGAGCTTAATCAAAATCTAATCTAAGCAGAGTGAGTCAAAAGATAACAAAAGCATAAATGTCTGGTAATTAATAATTCTTTGAAATACAGTAACCGGTTTATCTTTGGCGTTCATTAAAACGGCTTAAAGACCAACCGGCAACGCACCAAAAAATTTATGCAGGTAATCGTAATTTATTTATATGAAATAATTCTATTTAATGCTTTATCTCTACGTTCTTTTGACTTGAAAGAGAGTCAAAGGAGAGTAAAACCTTTGGTTTGGCCTATTTTTAAACAAAAGCACGGCGGGGGTGTTCGAAGTGCGACCAAAAGAGGAAAGAGATTACGGGACTCATTGCATGGGATGGGGAAGTGAAGTCAAATTTGTTAAAGTTAATATAAAGCAAGTAAAGAAGAAACGCCCTACTAACGAGCTAGTTTCATATCCAAACTTTATGAAAATTAAAGGTTTTTCATTGGGAATTGCAAGAAACTCAGAAGAAATGTTTTTAATACGATTTTGTAGTCGAAAATTCTAAATATTCAACCCTAAGCTTGAGAAACGGATATCTTCTTTACTCGGTTTATATTATCTCTGAAAAATGGGGGTGACATGTTTTTGCGCCCTTTGGAAGCGTCAGAAAATCCCGGGGTGTTTCGGTTGCTTTAGAAGTTATCAGTTGCATACCGGTACAGGGACTGATCACGAAAGGAAATTAAACTAATTAAATGATCAGTTAAGATATAATTAGTAACTGATTAACTTTGTGATACTACTATTAAATAGGTCGGGTAAGATTTCTATGTGAACTGTGATTCTGTGAAGCCATAATTTGTCACTTTGCATGAATGGCAAATTCGCTTGCAAAGGCTTAGGTGTGAACTTTTGTCCCATGTTGTCTCACAGTCTCAGGATGTGTTGAATGTCAAATGATCCGTTTTCCGGTGTTTTGTAATTGTCTAAATAACTTTGCAGCTTTTATTTTTTTAATTATATACAAGCTTAATTGTTTATAATACGCTTTTGGGTGGGTGTAGGCTAGCTTCTCTCTAACATCCCGCATTTTGCTACTAATATAGACGCTATAACATCGAAATATAAAATACCCGGAAAAAAAAAAAATGTCTGTTACTGAACTTGCTAATCTTGTAAACAGACTTGAACGTGTCGCTGTCAGATTAGAAAAATTTGCGGACATAACCACAGGTCCCGAGGAAGAAATGAGTTCAGGTTTGAATTTTTTTTGGCCCATATACATTGTCAAAAATCCCTTCTCTTAAGTTAACAAAAAAAAAATAACTTACTCGTTAGAAGTGCTAGCGAAATTTGTGGTTGCGTACGATGATGCTTTGGCTGGTCCAATCCAGTTATTCCTTCAGCTCAGTAATCAAATTGGTGGGGAACTTAAAACCCAGGTTGATATGGTACAAAAAGCCTTGAACGCTCAACGAAACATTTTGATCACGGCTTCCAAAAGCCAAGCTCCAACTCCGGATAAGTTGCCTGGGATATTGAAACCTATTTCAGACAGTATTCAAGAAATTCAGGTTATAGATTGTAGCAAAATTATATGGTAGTCGCGGCAGTGCCTTATCAAAGTCCCCAAGAATCTTTAAAGATCATACATGGTTCATACAAACCTGGAAAAATCAGGGAAATAAATAGTTGACAAAAACCTCAGGGAAAATTCAGGGAAATTTTGAATTTTTAGTAAAATTCAGGGAAATCAAGGAAATTTGCGTCAAACAGGGGCCAAGTAATTAAGCAAAATGTTCATAAACCTCCCCTCCATAGGATTAACATTACACTAAACTTTGGAGGCTCATAACTCTGGTTCTACTAGAGATACGGGGATGTCCTTTGATTATGTAATAGTCATATTTGCCCCCACCCCCTCCTTCGCTAACATTTGGTCCATAGGATACTCTATATAGGGGAAAAACCTGGAAAACTCAGGTAAGTATATGGGGAAAAACCTGGAAATCTCAGGGAAATTTGTTTTCCAAAAGTTGTATGAACCCTGATTATAGAAATTGCTACTTATATCCATGGACTAATTCAAATAGGACAGGATATTGACATAAGTTTATAAGATATGTTCCATAAGTTAGTCATTGGTTACAAACTGGAGCTTGTCATGAAGTGACGTAGGTAATAGATTCTCATAAAACGACGCCTGGTGAGGCGCTGTCAAAGGCTAAAAAGGAAGATGGACTGCATAACCGCGTGTAGTCAATTCTCGCGTCATTCTCAAACTAGCTCGAGCTGTAAGTCGCTAGCATTATGAAGTATAGGAAGTGTCATACTTATGATGAAACATATCTTATAATAAACTTATGGTAACAGACATGTTTTAATCTCACCGTGGAAGGCATTGCTAAGCCAATTTCACTTTTTTTTAATATGAAATTGACAATTTAAATCTTAAAAATGACTATAAAATAGAGTTTCCGAGAGAAAAACAGAGGTAGCAAACTGATCAACCATTTATCAGCTATCAGTGAAGCTATTCCCGCTTTGGGTTGGGTTGCAGTTGTAAGTGAAAAAACTTACTAGGGCAAAAGAAAAAGATACTTAACAAAATATAACAAATTCAATTTCATAGGCCCCAACACCAGCACCTTACGTTAAAGACATGATTGAGTCTGGTCAGTTTTACACTAACAGAGTATTGGTCGAATTTAAAGAAAAGTAAATCCCATCAAAAGTAGAATTAAAAGTTGAAACTTCCTTCTAAACATTAATTTTTCTTTGAAGGGATAAAACTCATTGTGATTGGGCCAGATCTTGGATTAGTCTATTAACGGAACTTCAAGCTTACGTTAAACAGAACCATACTACCGGATTAACATGGAATCCGAAAGTATTTAATTCCTTACCCTCTCGCGTAAAGAATTGAACCTAATACTTGCCCATGAAAATATAGGGTTCCACAAATCCTGTACCAGCTGGTCCCGGTGGCCCACCCCCTCCTCCCCCACCCCCACCAATGGAAATCTATTCTTCATCTTCAAACACCGATGCTGAGGACGCGAGAGCCGCTCTTTTCCGTGAAATTAACAAAGGGGAGGGTGTTACTTCGGGTCTGCGTAGAGTTGATCCTTCGCAGCAAACTCATAAGAATCCTAATTTGAGAACGCAAAGCGCCGTTCCTTATAAACCACCTCCAACAACGCCAAAACCATTCCAGTCTGTCAAAAGTTCCCCGGCGAAACCACCTAAATTTGAACTGGAAGGAAAGAAATGGCTCATTGTAATTAGAACTCGTTTAGAAAGAAAGAAAGAAGTAATCGCAGAATGGACTTACCGTTAATTAATTTTATAATTTTCTTAGGAAAATCACAATGGCAATAAAAACTTGGAAGTCAGTGTCGAGATGAACCAATCTGTTCACGTCTATCATTGCATCGATTGTTTGTTGGTAGTCAAGGGAAAACTGAACTCGATCGTTTTAGATAGCTGTAAAAAGACTGCGGTTGTTTTTGATGATATTGTTGCTTGCGTCGAGTTCATTAACTGTCAAAGTATGCAAGCTCAGGTAATTAATAAGATGGATTGTTCAATAAGTTAATTAGCCAGGGTTCATACAAAGCTGGAAAACCTGGAATAATCAGGGAAATAAATAGTTGACACAAACCTCAGGGAAATTTATAATTTTTAGTAAAATTCAGGGAAATCAGGGAAATTTGCGTCAAACAGGGGCCGAGTAATTAAGCAAAATGTTCGTGAATATTCCCTCCATAGGATTAACATTACACTATATTTGGAGGCTCGTAACTCTGGTTCTACTAGAGATATGGGGATGACCTTTGAGTATATTATAGTCCTATTTATCCCCCATCTAACCATACTAAAAACGTACGGCTACGACAAACAGGGGCCGAGTAATTAAGCAAAATGTCCGTAAACATCCCCTCCGTAGGATTAACATTACACTATACTTTGGAGCCTCATAACTCTGGTTATATTAGAGATACGGGGATGCCCTTTGAGTATATTATAGTCCTCTTTATCCCCCATCTAACCATACTAAAAACGTACGGCCACGACAAACAGGGGCCGAGTAATTACGCAAAATGTTCATAAACATCCCCTCCGTAGGATTAACATTACACTAAACTTTGGAGGCTCATAACTGTGGTTCTACTAGAGATACGGCGATATCCTTTGAGTATGTTATAGTCCTATTTGCCCCCCCCTCCTTCGTTAACATTTGCTCCATAGGATACTCCATATACGGGAAAACCTGGAAAATTCAGGGAGGTATATGGGGAAAAACCTGGAAATCTTAGGGAAATTTGATTTCCAAAAGTTGTATGAACCCTGATTAGCGACGCTGCTTAATTAAATTAATTTAATGGTGGTTCTTAATTAGTCTATGGGCAAAGTGCCAACCATTAATATTGACAAGACCGATGGTGTTCAAATCTACTTGAGCAAGAATTCCTTAAACTGCGAAGTTGTCACTGCTAAGGCTTCCGAAATTAACATTTCTATTCCCCAACCGAGTGGAGACTTTGTAAGTCTCTTACACACTTACCATTTTTTTTGTTAATTAGTATAATTACTAATTATTTAATTACGTAACTTCATTTTATGGTACAGGTGGAGCATCCTGTTCCGGAACAATTTAAAACTACCGTTTCGGGCAAAAAATTGATAACTATCCCAGTTGAGCAAGCTTAAGAGCCTCAGAATGTAACGAAACAAGGCGGTTTTTTGCAAATTTGGATATTTTGCTACAAAAATTTGGGAATGAATGATAATAAAATTAACGTCGCATAAATGATCAAGAAAGATTAAAAAAAAATATCCGAAGAAATCATTGATAAAATGAATGGATTTAAGTATAACAAATTGGGTATAATTTTTTTTTCTATTGCTGTGACTTTTAAATAATTAATAACCATGCAGATATTAATAATTAAATTAAATTAAATGTCTTTTTCGCCCCCCCCCGCCCCCCCTTGCCACTTTATGGTACAGTATTTTTTGTCTCCCTTAATGTAAACAACAAAAACAACCCTTTAATCTTATATAAATTAAAAATTAATTAAACTAATGATATAGAATGGTAATATTAATGAAAAATGTTTGAATAAAATCTTGGAAATTGTACACAATGTCTTCTCTTCAATTGTTGAGTACTAAACAGGGTTCATACGAACCGGGAAAACCTGGAAATATCAGGGAAATTGGTGTAGAGGAAAAAAATCGGGGAAATATCAGGGAAAATGAAAATTTCTTCGAAAAATCAGGGAAAATTAATTTTCAGGGAAATTAAATAAAGTGAAACAAATACACTTCAGTGGGACCCATAATCTAATTTAGTGCACGAAAAAAAATCGATGTTAGTTGTCTCAGTGGAGAGAAATATATTTCTTCAGTGTATGGATTTCTGTATTTTGGTCCTGTATATTATAACCTAACAAAGAATGGTAAACATATGGTTGTAGGTGTAGTCTGGCTACCCTATTTGAAATTATAACACTCCTCCAATGTAAAAAAAGCACCTGGAAATTTATAAGAAGTACTCTGGAAAACCTGGAAATATCAGGGAAATTGGCTTTGGAAATTTCGTATGAACCCTGTAAATTAAACAACAGTTACAAGAATAGTTAATTAATTATCTTTAGGGCTGTGCGGGTACTCGAAAATGACGGGTACTCGGAACTGGGTTTTTTCTAGGACTCTCGAACGGGTACCCGGGTCCTTGTCCAAGGCCTAAAATTACCCGTTTAGAGCTTGTCGAGTCCATTTTTCTTTACCAATTCTTAATAGCCAACTTTATCAGCTACCGATTAAAATGTTTTCATATTTAAAAAGGGTAAAATTACTATTAATGTTTAGTTTTGAAACACTTGGAGAGAAAAAACAGAAAATGTTTTGAAAACAAAGAGTAAATACTAAATTTGGTCGAATTTTGGGCTTGATTAAGAATTTTGGACTCGAAACCATGTGTTAAGGACTCGGTGGACTCGGACTCAAAAGCTAAAAATGAGGACTCGGACTCAAAAGCTAAAAATGAGGACTCGGACTCAAAACCTAAAAATGAGGACTCGGACTCAAAACCTAAAAATGAGGACTCGGACTCAAAACCTAAAAATGAGGACTCGGACTCAAAACCTAAAAATGAGGACTCGGACTCAAAACCTAAAAATGAGGACTCGGACTCAAAACCTAAAAATGAGGACTCGCACACCTCTATAATTAACTAATGATATAGAATGGTAACATTAATGAAAAATGATTGAATAAACTCTTGGATTGGAAATTGTACGTAATGTCTTCAATTGTCGAGTATAAAACAACAGTTACAAGAATAGTTAATTATCTTACATTTTTAACTGGATAAAACGGATTAATATAAATACAAAAATATTTGCTTCAACACTCTGAACATTGATTAACTTATACTTTAAATACTTGACCTTCGGCCACCATAACTTGGTTAGCTTCTGTCATGATTTCGAGGGCCATATTAATTTCTTCGGGAGTGAAAGGATCTATGGTTTCCTTCAAAGTAAAATAATCAATAACGTGGTTTAATAGAAGAATTTGGGAACGTTGTTCCGAGAATAATTCATCCAAGAGAATGCGGAATGTCTTCATCCTTAAGAGATAAAGTAAAACAAGGTAACTTATTAATGTCAAGAACGGGAATAAGGATATCGATCGAATGGTTTGCTTTATCTTAGAGACAATAGGGTATGATTTAAGATGGCGGCAAACTTTACAGAGTGAAAGGCTAGTGGGCGAATGCCCCTGATTAACTAAGTTCCTACTCCCTATAAGTGCTATGTTAAAAGTTTAGCATTGCATTCATACTTGCTTCATTGTGAATTGGACGAAGCTTGAGTCTTATAAGAATAAAACTTAAGCAATTTTGATTATTTTACCTTTCATTCGAAATGAGTGGTTCAACAGGTTCAGCAGCTTTTTCTTTAGGTTTTTCCTTTGATAGTTTTGGTTTCTTGACTATAATCTCCTCTTCATCTTCAGTTACTATATAAATAATAAAATATTTTATAGTTATTGTTGGCCTATGCGAGTACTCGCAAATTAGACTCCGTAAAACATTTTCGCCTCCCTTTGGAATAAGTTAACAATATTTTTATTTGTTGAGTACTGGGAAATTGGACTCGAAGACTTGGCAAGTCCAGTTTTCCACTACTAGCAATCTAAAATAGCGGACTCGCCACCTAAAAACCGGCCGACTCGCCACCTAAAAACCGGCCGACTCGCCACCTAAAAACCGGCCGACTCGCCACCTAAAAACCGGCCGACTCGCCACGTAAAAACCGGCCGACTCGCCACGTAAAAACCGGCCGACTCGCCACGTAAAAACCGGCCGACTCGCCACGTAAAAACCGGCCGACTCGCCACGTAAAAACCGGCCGACTCGCCACGTAAAAACCGGCCGACTCGCCACGTAAAAACCGGCCGACTCGCCACGTAAAAACCGGCCGACTCGCCACCTAAAAACCTACGGACACGCGACCTAAAAACCGGCGGACTCGCGACCTAAAAACCGTACGGACTCGCGACCAAAACACCGTACGGACTCGCGACCAAAACACCGTACGGACTCGCGACCAAAACACCGTACGGACTCGCGACCAAAACACCGTACGGACTCGCGACCAAAACACCGTACGGACTCGCGACCAAAACACCGTACGGACTCGCGACCAAAACACCGTACGGACTCGCGACCAAAACACCGTACGGACTCGCGACCAAAACACCGTACGGACTCGCGACCAAAACACCGTACGGACTCGCGACCAAAACACCGTACGGACTCGCGACCAAAACACCGTACGGACTCGCGACCAAAACACCGTACGGACTCGCGACCAAAACACCGTACGGACTCGCGACCAAAACACCGTACGGACTCGCGACCAAAACACCGTACGGACTCGCGACCAAAACACCGTACGGACTCGCGACCAAAACACCGTACGGACTCGCGACCAAAACACCGTACGGACTCGCGACCAAAACACCCTACGGACTCGCGACCTAAACACCCTACGGACTCGCGACCTAAACACCCTACGGACTCGCGACCTAAACACCCTACGGACTCGCGACCTAAACACCCTACGGACTCGCGACCTAAACACCCTACGGACTCGCGACCTAAACACCCTACGGACTCGCGACCTAAACACCCTACGGACTCGCGACCTAAACACCCTACGGACTCGCGACCTAAACACCCTACGGACTCGCGACCTAAACACCCTACGGACTCGCGACCTAAACACCCTACGGACTCGCGACCTAAACACCCTACGGACTCGCGACCTAAACACCCTACGGACTCGCGACCTAAACACCCTACGGACTCGCGACCTAAACACCCTACGGACTCGCGACCTAAACACCCTACGGACTCGCGACCTAAACACCCTACGGACTCGCGACCTAAACACCCTACGGACTCGCGACCTAAACACCCTACGGACTCGCGACCTAAACACCCTACGGACTCGCGACCTAAACACCCTACGGACTCGCGACCTAAACACCCTACGGACTCGCGACCTAAACACCCTACGGACTCGCGACCTAAACACCCTACGGACTCGCGACCTAAACACCCTACGGACTCGCGACCTAAACACCCTACGGACTCGCGACCTAAACACCCTACGGACTCGCGACCTAAACACCCTACGGACTCGCGACCTAAACACCCTACGGACTCGCGACCTAAACACCCTACGGACTCGCGACCTAAACACCCTACGGACTCGCGACCAAAACACCGTACGGACTCGCGACCTAAACACCGTACGGACTCGCGACCAAAACACCGTACGGACTCACGACCAAAACACCGTACGGACTCACGACCAAAACACCGTACGGACTCGCGACCAAAACACCGTACGGACTCGCGACCAAAACACCGTACGGACTCGCGACCTAAACACCCTACGGACTCGCGACCTAAACACCCTACGGACTCGCGACCTAAACACCCTACGGACTCGCGACCTAAACACCCTACGGACTCGCGACCTAAACACCCTACGGACTCGCGACCTAAACACCCTACGGACTCGCGACCTAAACACCCTACGGACTCGCGACCTAAACACCCTACGGACTCGCGACCTAAACACCCTACGGACTCGCGACCTAAACACCCTACGGACTCGCGACCTAAACACCCTACGGACTCGCGACCTAAACACCCTACGGACTCGCGACCTAAATCCCTACGGACTCGCGACCTAAATCCCTACGGACTCGCGACCTCAAACCTGCTACTATTAAGCATTAGAACAACCCCCGTAAATGAACTGAGAGATGGATGGAAATGTCTTCCTACAATATAAGCCTGCATTCCCAAATTAACCTTTTTATCTATTCAATGTGAAGCAGAAGGTTTACTTACTAATTTCTTCAAAATCATAGGGATCGTAACCTTCATCACCAGGTTGCTTTCTTGGTTTTTTCGGATCTGCAGGCGCCTTCCTGAAAAAATTACACCCCTGTTCTCACTATATCCTCTAACATAAACAAGTCATTTCTGTGAGTTTTTTTAACCTCTTCTTTTGAGTGATGATAATTTCTTCATCATCGTCTTCCTCCATCTCTTCGGCGCTATCTTCATCGTGTCCCTTATGCTTTTTGCGTTTCTCAATGACTTTCTTGAAATAAGCAAACTGCACAAGTTCAATGGCAGCTTGCGCATCAATTTCCTCAACACTTCTTGAAAGTCTAGCTTTGGCGTGGGCAGTCGCTAAACGAATAAGGGTTTCCAAAGCTCGAGCTGTTACAGGTTGAGTCTATCGAGTTTAGAAGGGGGGAAAACAATTAACTTCTCTGAAGAACGCAATTTTTGCCATCCATTGCAACTTATACCTTAGCTAGTTCAGTATGCTCGCTTTCCATAGCTCTTAATCGAGAATATTCTTCAGCAATTGCGTTGCAAGCGTCTTGAGTAAGCGTTGGCTTCATAACTTTGGCAATGTGAATATATTTTTTCATAAACTCGATGCTAACAATTTTTTCCCTGCAAGTTTGAAAGAATAACTGTTAGTCTAAAACGTTGAAAATCTTAAATTAAATCGACTATAATTGATCGTTACTTTCTAGTTTGCCTTCCGTGTAATAGTGGCTCGTGCTTTTCATAAATGGGAGTTTCAGATTCTTCTTCTTCAACTTCCTCAGATTTTGTGGCCAAAAATTCCGCACCACTATCGATAGGCATAGCTAAAGGTAGAATTAAATTGAACTACAAGTTTAACTTAACCATAAAGATGGCTACTAATTTAATAAGCTTACGTTCTCCTTCTCGCTCGTAGGGTTTACGATACCGGTGCATTCTAACAACATGATCTGATATTTCACGATCATTGTCAGGATCCATCTGGAAAAATGTTTTTTTTTAAGAATTAGACCGAAACAATTTTTGACTTTTTTGAGGACTCGCGAGTACTGGGAAATTGGACTCGAGGACTCAGCCAGGGTTCATACAACTTTTGGAAAACAAATTTCCCTGAGATTTCCAGGTTTTTTCCCCATATACTTCCCTGAGTTTTTCCAGGTTTTTCCCGTATATGGAGTGTCCAGTGTCCTATAGAGCAAATGTTAACGAAGGAGGGGGATAAATTGGACTATAACATACTCAAAGGACATCCCCGTATCTCAAGTAGAACCAGAGTTATGTGCCTCCAAAGTGTAGTGTAACGTTAATCCTATGAAGGGGATGTTTATGAATATTTTGCTTAATTACTCGGCCCCTGTTTGTCGTAGCCGTACGTTTTTAGTATGGTTAGATGGGGGATAAAGAGGACTATAATATACTCAAAGGGCATCCCCGTATCTCTAGTAGAACCAGAGTTATGTGCCTTCAAAGTTTAGTGTAATGTTAATCCTATGGAGAGGGTTGTTTGTTTACGTTTTGCTTAATTACTCGGCCCCTGTTTGTCGTAGCCGTACGTTTTTAGTATGGTTAGATGGGGGATAAAGAGGACTATAACATACTCAAAGGACATCCCCGTATCTCTAGTAGAACCAGAGTTATGAGCCTCCAAAGTATAGTGTAACGTTAATCCTATGGAGGGGATGTTCACGAACATTTTGCTTAATTACTCGGCCCCTGTTTGACGCAAATTTCCCTGAATTTTACTAAAAATTTTAAATTCCCTGAGGTTTTTGTCAACTATTTATTTCCCTGATTTTTCCAGGTAAGGTTTTCCCTGTTTTCCAGGTTTGTATGAACCCTGCTCAGCGAGTCCAGTTTTCCCCAATTCGCAGTGACAACCTAAAAATTAGGACTCGCACACCTCTAGAAACTAGTAAACTTAATACTTACAGTATCCAGCATAATGAACAACAGATCAAAACGAGACAGAAGTGAATCCTGAAGTCCAATATTCTCCATGGGAGTTTTGTATTGATCATACTAAAATAAATTTAAAATTTAACACAGGTGTACTGTTTTATAACTACGTTATATAATGTTTTACCCTTCCAAAAACAGGATTAGCGGCTGCCAACACACTACATCTTGCATTCAATTTAGCGTGAATTCCAGCTTTGGATATAGACACCCTCCCTTGTTCCATAACTTCGTGAATGGCAGTACGATCAATGTCCGACATTTTATCAAATTCATCAATGCAGACCACACCCCTATCTGCCAAAACCATAGCTCCGGCTTCTAAGCGCCTATCCCCAGTTTCATGATCTGTAGTGACAGCCGCCGTCAAACCAACGCCGGAAGATCCTCGTCCTGTTGTTGTGATTGCCCTAGGGGCAGTTTGAAGAACGTAACGCAAAAGTTGGGACTTTGCAACGGAAGGATCTCCAATTAGTAAAATATTGATGTCTCCTCTCAAACGAGTTCCATTTGGAAGGACTTTTTCAACACCTCCAAGAAGCATGCATAGCAGAGCTTTCTTGATGAACTCGTGACCGTGAATTGAGGGAGCCAATGAATGAGCGAGGGTATCAAAGACTTGATTCTAAGGTTGAACGTATCACAGATTAGTCACATGGTTGGAAAATTATACCAAGAGACTAACTAACCCCTTTAGCTTTGACAAATTTCTTGCACTTTTTAACATCGTCAGCAAAAATTCTAGGAGCCAACTCCTTACTTAGAAGATTTATTTGATTTGATATAAGTATGGTTCTAAATAAAAAGGAATTAAGTTATCTTTTTGGTTCAACATCTATGCTAAGGGCTCCCCCGAGTTACAAAGGCCTGCCATTAATAATTTACTTTACAGGAACTAGCAACAAGAAAAAAATTACTTGACTTTGGAAAAGACAGACTAGACAAGTACTCGGACTTCCAACAACCTATTTTTCTAGAAATTTGCGGGTACTCGCGAGTCCTCCGCATGACTAGTAATACTAGTCGAAGAGTCCCTTTTTTCCCTATGCGAGTCTTCTTTTTTCTCTTTGAACTAGTCTATTTTTTGTTGGGAAAGCCCATTTCTTCTCCGCGAAGGGTCAACTAAAGCAAGCAACACGTCGACTTACAGTACCATAGGCTCAAATTATGTTTTGGACTCGATTAACAATTTCGGACTCAATTAACAATTTTAGACTCGCATTGGATTTGATTAACAATTTTGGACTTTTTTGAGGACTCGCGAGAACTGGGAAATTGGACTGGAGGACTCGGCGAGTCCAGTTTTTCCACCACTCGCACTTGGACTTGCAACCTAAAAATAAGGACTCGCACACATCTAGAAAAGACCATTTTGCTGGGACTACCAGTTTCTTCAAGAAAATTCAGATCATTCAGACATTTAAACTTGGTTGATAAATGATTTGCAAGGCCCTTGTACTTCTTGAATTACTAATGACAATAGTAATTTACCTAAACGTTCCAGCTGTAAATCCACCCTGTTTGCTGGGTAAACACCTATAGATACCAATAATTTGGACCCTATCTCCCGGTTTGGCTACGTCAACTAAATCATTATCTACTATAATATCTATGCTTCTAGGGAGTTGACCAGGTGGTGCTTTTTCTGGCATCTCTTGAATAGTAAACGTTTGGTGATCTTTGTAGCAACTTAGACCAAACTCAGTTTCCAAAAGATTTCCATCTTCATCCTAAGAGAATAATAGTCACTACAGAATGTTCCGTCAGGGAAGTGACATTGAAAATAGTTCAAGAAATACTTTAGTGGGATAAGCGGCTGAAGTAGGGAATGGATCCAATGAAGTGAAGTCAGAGTATCGCCTCTCCATTGTTTTTGTAGTTTGGGGGCAATAATGAACGCTTCTAACTACTTTGGGTCTAATGAGGGAACACCTAGTCACAATTCCTTCCAAACACACCAAGTTTCCCAAATATCGTGAGCTTAGGGTTCTTGGAGTGACGTGTTTGTTCCCAAAACTGTAACATTATTAAAAATTAGCGTTAAATGATCAGTGGTATTATTAGTTAGTCGTCCATACTAACCTCCCTTCAAACCCAATAAAAAATTCTTCAAAGTCTTTGGCATATGTAGCATCTGCGGCGGACACAAATTCCTTCAGGGCATTTTGGAATGCTAATACCTCTATGTTGGCCGACTTTAGGATTCTAAACGTAATGTACTATCGTAAGTGCATGAAAAGCGTGCCTAATCTTACATTAAAATAGTTACGCATTAGCTCTAAGTGGGTTCTTTTTGCGCAAATCGTTTATGTTAACAATTAAGCGACATTTTTTGTTATTTATCATTTGTTTCACAAGATTACTGTACGTGCCTTGGTCTCCCTAGAAATACAATTAGATTAGCCTACAGTCATTGCTAAAATGTATTTAAATCCGCAGTGGACCAAAGACTTTTAGGTGGTCATTCAAAAAACAAAGAAAACATCATTCAACTTACATCATCATCGAGAAAATCCAAATATTCCCTTTGAATATTCCTAAATTCATCATCGATATCGTTTGCCATCTTGTTGTTAATTTAAATTCCGCGGAAGTACTCTAATTTTATTTAAATTTGTCAAAATTAAACTTAACTTTAGCTTCAAAATATAAGGTGCTCCGCTCGGAAGTTTTTCAACAAAGAACAACACGCGGGAACGGCGAGTGTCACAATTTCCCGCCAAATCTTGAGCCCAACCAATCAAAATCGAGAATCCAGAGGGAATGGCGCGAAACTAAGTTCAAAGGTCGGAAACGTGGGCCTGAGCCTCCCGCAGTTCGGGGACATTTAAAAACAAGTGAAGTTACTTTTGGACTGGGATATTTTTTAAAAATTTAAATATTTTTATCATGTGAGGTTTTAAAAATTTAAAGATTTAGTAAAAATGGAAGTTTGTAAAGAAGAAAATTCAGTTTCCAAAATTTCCATTAACTACATGCATGGAAACTATTTCATTTGGAAAGCAGAAGGTAATATAATTAATATAAAATTAAAAACAAAGGTGGGAAAAATTAGAATGTTTTTTATAGACGCGCATGAATGTAGAAAAAACTATCGCATAGTTGGAACCCCAATGGGATGCTTAGCAAAAAATCCATTTCAAAACAACCAATTAGGTCTCCCACTTCGATTAATGCCTGAACAGGCTTACTTATTAAAAGAAAAAGGTACACTATAGGATAGGGGAAACTTATGAAAAGATCTTTATAGCAATAATCCGTTCTAGGTTTTGCTACAATTACTCACAGTCCTATCTTAAATGAACCAGTATCTTTAGAAACGAATGAAAAATTCAAAGAAATTAGGGAAAAACTATTTGAAAATCAGGTACCACACTTAAATTAAGAAAATAGGGATTAAACAGGGTTCATACAACTTTTGGAAAACAAATTTCCCTGAGATTTCCAGGTTTTTCCCCATATACTTCCCTGAGTTTTCCCCCTATATGGAGTATCCTATGGAGCAAATGTTAACGAAGGAGGAGGGGTAAATAGGACTATTACATAATCAAAGGACATCCCCGTATCTCTAATATAACCAGAGTTATGAGCCTCCAAAGTATAGTGTAATGTTAATCCTATGGAGGGTATGTTTACGGACATTTTGCTTAATTACTCGGCCCGTTTGTCGTAGCCGTACGTTTTTAGTATGGTTAGATGGGGGATAAATAGGACTATAATATACTCAAAGGCCATCCCCGTATCTCTAATATAACCAGAGTTATGAGCCTCCAAAGTGTAGTGTAATGTTAATCCTATGGAGGGTATGTTTATGAACATTTTGCTTAATAACTCGGCCCATGTTTGTCGTAGCCGTACGTTTTTAGTATGGTTAGATGGGGGATAAAGAGGGCTATAACATACTCAAAGGGCATCCCCGTATCTATAGTAGAACCAGAGTTACGAGCCTCCAAAGTATAGTGTAATGTTAATCCTATGGAGGGTATGTTTATGAACATTTTGCTTAATAACTCGGCCCCTGTTTGTCGTAGCCGTACGTTTTTAGTATGGTTAGATGAGGGATAAAGAGGGCTATAACATAATCAAAGGGCATCCCTGTATCTATAGTAGAACCAGAGTTACGAGCCTCCAAAGTTTAGTGTAATGTTAATCCTATGGAGGGAATATTCACGAACATTTTGCTTAATTACTCGGCCCCTGTTTGACGCAAATTTCCCTGATTTCCCTGAATTTTACTAAAAATTCGAAATTTCCCTGAGTTTTCCCCTGAGGTTTTTGTCAACTATTTATTTCCCTGATTATTCCAGGTTTTCCAGGTTTGTATGAACCCTGTTAAAAGAAAGATAAAAAAGGCATTAAATTTCTTTTGGGGTTATAATTAATTAATAGAACAAAGTGTACAAAGAGGAAAGGAAGAGCACGATTCTAACCAAAGCGGATACTATAGTAGCGGGCAAAAAACGTAGATTATTAGAAAAATCATTAGGGACCCTTAGTAAGAAGAAAAGAAAGAAACTCCAAACAGAATTGGAGAAAAATTTGGACGATGTTTCAAAGTTAAATCTGACAGAATTTGGGGAGATTAAAATCCCGGATATAGAAGTTAATCGCGATGAAGTGATTAAAGAGGAATTAAGAAAAATTTCTGATCTTCCCCGAGAATCCCAATGGGTTCAAATTCACACTGGTAAAGAAATACGCGCATGTGATTTTTAAAGTTTAAAAATTAACATAAAGAATTTGGATTCTTAGAATGCCCTTGGGCTGATAGTGAAACTATTGAGAAGGAATATCCTTCAAATGAATTAGAAAGACAGAGATTTCTAGTGTTCAAAGATTTATGGGAACGAGACTTGTATTTGACTAGTGGACATAAATTTGGAGGAGATTACTTAGCTTACCCTGGTAAAATTTTATTAATTAGCGAAAATGTTAAAAAGGAAAAGTTTATGTAACGTAACATTACACCTTAAAAGAACAACCTTTTTCTAAATATAAAACGAAAATTATTAAAAAATTACATTACAAAATAATTAGCATTTAATTATTCTTAAAAACGAGGAGTAATGCGCCGCCATTGTTATAGTGGCGTCTGCTAAATCGAACCTCTTACCCCTACCGGATTGGTTGAATTCTCACAGGCTGAGAGGTTCGATTTAGAAGACGCCACTCAACAAATTGGCGGCGCCATGGATAAAGTATGCGCTTGAGGATATTTGTTTTCACGCTATAGGATAGGCAACTCCCTATCTCCGATGACAGATTATTATGAGTGGGGTGGCCTAGCGGTTAGCGCTTTCGCCTCGCAGCAAGAGGATCCCGGACTGTGGCACCGGGTGAAAATTTGGGAACAAATCCTTCTGCGTAGAGTTTGCAAGTTCTCTCCCCGCTTGGTAAAGGAGTTTTCCTCCGCGGTCTAACCCGGTTTCTCCTTTCCATCAAAACTTGCAGAGGTTAATGGTAACAGTTAGTATAGGGCGCTGTAGGTTAGCTGTGGCATAGGGGCTAGCCACCACCCTTCTATGCATTGTAAAGGGACCCACCTGTAAACAAGCCACGGGCTTAGTGTGGAAATCCCTTCATAGAAAAAGATTACTTTTTTCCAGCTTCGGTTGTCAGCACGCGCAAAGCTGGGTCTCTATGTAACGTAGCTTTGTGCATGCTGACAGGAGACGAACGAAATTCTCATTTTCAGGATTTAAATTTCGTCTCTTTTGTCTACACGCACAAAGCTACGTTTCATAAAGACCTAGCTTTACGCGTGCTGACAACCGAAGATGAGCAGAGTATATATCGAATAAGAAGAAGCTGTCGTCGGAGAAAGGGAGTTGCCTATCCTATGGAGTTAAAATAAATTTCCAAACGCGCATTCTTTGTCCATGGCGGCGCAGTACTTCAGTAGTCCCCGTTTTTAAGACTAATTAGATGCTAATTATTTTGAAATAAGAGATAATTTATTTTTCCTTTTATATGTAGAAAAAGGCCGTTCTTTTAAAGGTATAATCAAGAAGTGATATCTAGTTTACTAGGGAGAAGGTATAAGATGCCTAAGTATTCGCGCGCCATAGTCCCAGTCCCCCTTTCAAAATACAAGGGGGGGGGGACGTAAAAGGAGGCCGGGCTATTTCGCCTCTCCCCAGTTGAAACCATTGAGATGCTGGTTGTAATTTAGAGGCGGGGATTAACTCCGGACCTACTATACGTTTGGAATGGAGATAAAGCTGGAAATGTGGAGGCGAATTTATACCTTTTCCCTAATAAACTAGATATCACTTCTCGGTATAATATTATGTTAACTAAACTTTTCCTTTAAACAAAGTAAATAAAATTGAACTCTGTTAAATTTTTTAAAGGTGACCCAGCGCAATTTCACGCGTGGTATGTTGTTCATTGCTTTTCTAATTCGCAGTCTTTTGAAGCCCTTGATATTGTAACCAAGGGTCGTCTAGGAACTCAAGTTAGGAAAAATGTAATTTTAGCTTCTGTTAATCGTGATTCTACAATTGATTATACCACATTAAGTTGGGCCGGAGATTAAATTCAAATTTTTATAAAAATTATCTTTTTTTGACATTTTTTTAAGTAATCAAAATACAATTTATTTAAATTAAGTATATATTGTGTGTGTGTGATCCATTTGTACATTATGTACAATTATCGTAGTATATTTACATAAACACTGATAAAATAATTGATAAGATAGGAATTTTAAAAATCGGCGAGCTTTTAAAGGGATAGTACATTATTAAAAAGAAAATAAAATATTTTGTAATAATTAGGACTGTTTTAAAGTAAATAAAAAAGTAGATAGAAATTATTTGTAATTGTTTTAAAACACCAGCCAATCAAAGATGGTATTAAAGGGAGGGTGAAGTAGAAAATCAAGCGATTTTTTTATCGATTCTTCTACTAATTATAAGACCAGTCTGCAAATAGTGAAACATTCAGGAAATACCAGCTCCGAATGATTTTAAAATTATTTCAAATTAGGTTCAGATTTTAAGGATAATTTTAAATAAGGACCTCCGACCAATCACGTAACGCCCTGCCTTCTTGTTAACAAAATTCTCGTGGCACGCACGCTCCGTGTTGAATGAAATTTATCACGAGATTTGATAAAATTAGGCGCGCGACGTGACAATCTAGGCGCGAGACACGGAACGTGCCACGAGAATTTTGTTAACAAAAAGGCAGGGCGTTACGCGATTGGTCGGAGGTCCTTCTTTAAAATTATCCATAAAATCTGAACCTAATTTGAATTTTAAAATCATTCGGAATCAGTATTTCCTGAATGTTTGACTATGCAGACTGGTCTTATAATTTGCAGAAGAATCAATAAAAAAATCACTTGATTTTCTACTTCACCATCCCTTTAAAGGGAGAATGAAATGACTTGACAATAATTTTTTAATCAAATTAGACAAACAAAATGACATTTTCATTATTTTCGTGGCAAGTTTTCTTAATGATTTAGGCTAAATTGATTAAAAATTTAAAATTTTCAAAACAATTTCATTTTCCCTTTAAAAATGGCACTTGTTTTGAATTGGCTGACATATTTCTGACGGACCCTAAAGTTACGAATTTTCTTCAAAAGAACTATTTATAAGTCATTAACCTTTAATTTCAAACTAAATAATACAAAATCTTAATCTTTTAACTAATTTGATGCTTTTATGAATTAAATATTATAAAAACAGTCCTAATTAATATAAAATAAACATTTTCTCAGGGAGTTTTGAGTTGACTATCACCGCTTTAAATGGAAAAAGGCACTTTTCATAATTGTATAAAAATTAAAAAACAGTATATACTGAGCATTCGGATATATAAAAATATAAGTTAACAATAATAATATTGATTGAAATTTTCTTTTCTAATTATTAAAATGTAGGCAAGAATTTGAGCTCGGAAATACTTTTGATTGCTTTCATTTTAAAGTGGGTTTTTTCTAACGGAACGGGACTTATTTAAATTTTAAAATAAATATAATAAATGCGTTTAAAGTTGAGAACTGGACATAATAAATGCGTTTAAAGGGAGGGTGAAGTAGGAAATCAAGTGATTTTTTATAATATCGATTCTTCTACTAATTACAAGACCAGTCTGCAAATAGTGAAACATTCAGGAAATACCAGCTCCGAATGATTTTAAAATTCAAATTAGGTTCAGAATTTAAGGATAATTTTAAATAAGCCCCTCCGACCAATCGCGTAACGCCTTGCCTTTATATTAACAAAATTTTCGTGGCACGCATGCTCCGTGTCTCGCGCCACGATTGTCTGTCACATCGCGTGCCTAATTTTATCAAATCTTGTGATAAATTTCATTCGACACGGAGCATGCGTGCCACGAGAATTTTGTTAATATAAAGGCAGGGCGTTACGCCATTGGTCGGAGGGGCTTATTTAAAATTATCCTTAAAATCTGAACCTAATTTGAATTTTAAAATCATTCAGAAGTATTTCCTGAATGTTTCACTATTTGCAGACTAGTCTTATAATTAGTAGAAGAATCGATAAAAAAATTACTTGATTTTCCACTTCACCCTCCCTTTAAACTAAAGTTGAGACCTGGAACAAGATTTTGGGCGGGGCATAAGGGGGGGGGGACCCTTTTTTTAAAAAACTGAGTAAATTTAATGTTGCGTTTGATAATTAATAATACTTTGTGGGATATATGATAAAACTAAAGCTAAAAAAACCACAACATCGGGTGGAGAGGTATAAAAAAGTAGTATGAATGTTTTAAGTAAGGATTTTTTGGTTGTAAACGAACGAACGAACGAAAAGAGGACCAGCTCTAATTTTTATAACGGTGCAACGGTTGCTTCTCTCAGACTAGTAATCGCCTTAAGTTCTTTTTGCTTTTTTCGCTGCAGACTTGAGTGTTTCTTACTTCTAGTTTACCATTCGTGAATGTCTTAACCGGGCACGGGGTTATCCCGTGAAATTTCGTTGTGCAAATGGAGCAAAAATCATTCAGGCAATTAAGGTTGTTGCATCGGCCTCGATTTTCAATTGGCGTGATTCTGGCGGGTGATGAGCATTTTGGGCATGGGCGTAAAGATTCGCACCTGAGCAATTTTTTGCCCGCCTGTAATAAATATTTAGGCTAAAAGGGGGCGGAAAATATCCTTCCCTAAACGTCAGAACCATGTCTAGCCAAATAGGAGCATTCCCTCACCATCTTTCCACTACTTAATAAGGACGGACTTGCAAGTTCCGACATAGCTCCACCCCTTCTACCATTTCTATATTATTTTTAATAGGGAGCTAACTAACAGTTCTGACCCTGAAATTTCACACCCTTCTACCTCTTACTGGAGTTTCATCCCCCCCTAACGGTTGGAAACGGTATTCTACGCGCATAAATACCAACCAGAGGGGGGCTGCGTGACGTCAGACTATCTCTTCCCCCTAGCCAGTTAGCTCCCTGTAGTGAAAAAATGGGGGGGGGGGGGGGTAAAACTTTGCCTTCCATCCTGCTTTTTCGCGCCTACAGGCTTGGGGTCTTGGGGGATCATGAGAGTGGACAGAGGCGGGAGGGAGGTAAAACTTTGCCTTCCATCCTGCTTTTTCGCGCCTACAGGCTTGGGGGATCATGAGAGTGGACAGAGGCGGGAGGGATGGGGGGGGGGGTAAAACTCTGCCTTCCATCCTGCTTTTTCGCGCCTACAGGCTTGGGGTCTTGGGGGATCATGAGAGTGGACAGAGGCGGGAGGGAGGTAAAACTTTGCCTTCCATCCTGCTTTTTCGCGCCTACAGGCTTGGGGGATCATGAGAGTGGACAGAGGCGGGAGGGATGGGGGGGGGGGTAAAACTCTGCCTTCCATCCTGCTTTTTCGCGCCTACAGGCTTGGGGTCTTGGGGGATCATGAGAGTGGACAGAGGCGGGAGGGAGGTAAAACTTTGCCTTCCATCCTGCTTTTTCGCGCCTACAGGCTTGGGGGATCATGAGAGTGGACAGAGGCGGGAGGGATGGGGGGGGGGTAAAACTCTGCCTTCCATCCTGCTTTTTCGCGCCTACAGGCTTGGGGTCTTGGGGGATCATGAGAGTGGACAGAGGCGGGAGGGAGGTAAAACTTTGCCTTCCATCCTGCTTTTTCGCGCCTACAGGCTTGGGGTCTTGGGGGATCATGAGAGTGGACAGAGGCGGGAGGGATGGGGGGGGGGGTAAAACTCTGCCTTCCATCCTGCTTTTTCGCGCCTACAGGCTTGGGGGATCATGACAGTGGACAGAGGCGGGGAGGGATGGGAGTGGTTATTTTTAGTTGGAGCAACAATACCTTACTCAAGCCTTACAAATTTCTTTGAATTTCCCCTGAATTTTAGTAAAAATTATAAATTTCCCTGAGTTTTTAGTCAACAATTTATTTCCCTGACATTTCTACATAGTTTTCAGACTAGGAGCATTGATACCATTTACACCAGGAGGCTACTTGGTACTGCACTTTGACCGCCATGAAGCCTGGCCTCCTGGTGTAAATGGTATCAATACTCCTAGTCTGAAAACTATGTATAGATTCTCCAGGTTTGTATGAAGTTCCCTGAAATTGATAGACTAGAGAGCCATCTCAGAAGCCTTAGTGTGACGTCACCCATGCTATTTGCCCATAGAACCAAAGCGGTACCGAACATGGCCGCCCCATGGATTAACTAGGGATTGTTCACTAACTGGGTTTCCCATGTAATAATATCGCCAACTACAGGTTCCGAATCATTCCTTGATTCCCCTCTTCATTCCCCCAATTTATTGGACCAAAACGGATGTACATATGGCGCCATCTCTCGGCAAAATAAATCGTTTTTTTTCCCAATTTAGGCAGTATTTCAATTTTGACGTCATAGACCACGTGATATTTGGTCCAATTTTCTTATAACTTCCTGTTAGGGATAGTAGCTGCTGCTAGGGGGCGTTTGGAACATGATTGCGTTATCTTTCTGGGGGAACGAACTATCCCTAGCGTTAGTTAATCCATGGCCGCCCACTGCCAAAGCTAAGCCTGTGACGTTTTACCTAGGCACTGACGTAACAAATGAGATAGCTCTAGTGTCACTAGAAAGGGGGTGTAGATTGTGTATTCCTCCCTCTAGGGTCGCTCTTGTAATGGGGGGGGGGGAATCCTGTTCGCGGCGCCTAGTAAGGGGGATGACACTAAGCTAAGAAATAGCATATGTATTTACCTAGTAGGGACCAGTGTCGGTAGAGAGGGGAGTAGACTGTTTATCCCTCCCTCTAGGCGCGCTTTTGTAAGAGAGGATACTGTACGCGCCTGGTAGGGGGGATGACACTGAGCTAAGAGATATGACGTTTGCATAGTAGAACTGACATTACTCTATAGACATTAGAACCAAGGTTTTAATATTTTTTCCCCCTGAGGTAAAGTTTAAAAAATAAATAAATAAATCTTACTTCTACAAATTGTGTGTGTTTTCCCAAATCTTGGCTAGAGTCGGACTTTGTTCTGCTTCTAATTAATCCATCACTTTCCGATATATGAACCCCTAACAAGTTGTGCTCAATATATTGTAGAGGGTCACGAATTTCATCATACGCCTTTGATCGTTTAATTAGGTGACCATGCTCCTAGTTTCAAATAAATTTGACGTATTTACTTATAGATAGTTTACACACATGGAGGATTCATACCATATCAAGGTTCATACAACTTTTGGAAAACAAATTTCCCTGAGATTTCCAGGCTTTCCCCCCATATATGGATCCGATCAAATGTTATCGAAAGAGGGGGGCAAATAGGACTATTACATAATCAAAGGACATCCCCGTATCTCTAATATAACCACAGTTATGAGCCTACAAAATTTAGTGTAATGTTAATCCTATGGAGGGGGTTGTTTATTTTCGTTTTGCTTAATTACTCGGCCCCTGTTTGTTGTAGCCCTAAGTTTTTAGTATGGTTGGATGGGGGACAAATAGGACTATTACATACTCAAAGGACATCCTCGTATCTCTAATATAACCAGAGTTATGAGCCCCCAAAGTATAGTGTAATGTTAATCCTATGGAGGGGGTATGTTTTTGAACATTTTGCTTAATTACTCGACCCCTGTTTGTGGTAGCCGTACGTTTTTAGTATGGTTAGATGGGGGATAAATAGGACTATAATATACTCAAAGGACATCCCCGTATCTCTAATTATATAACCAGAGTTACGAGCCTCCAAAGTTTAGTGTAATGCTATTCCTATGGAGGGGGGGGTTATGTTTTTGAACATTTTGCTTAATTACTCGGCCCCTGTTTGTCGTAGCCGTACGTTTTTAGTATGGTTAGATGGGGGATAAATAGGACTATAATATACTCAAAGGGCATCCCCGTATCTCTAGTAGAACCAGAGTTACGAAACTCCAAAATTTAGTGTAATGTTAATCCTATGGAGGGAATATTCACGAACATTTTGCTTAATTACTCGGCCCCTGTTTGACGCAAATTTCCCTGAATTTTACTAAAAATTCCAAATTTCCCTGAGGTTTTTGTCAACTATTAATTTCCCAGGTTTGTGTGAACCCTGCATATACACCAGGAGGCCGGGCTACCTGGAGGACAGAAACCCGTCTGCTTTTGTCATCAAAGTAGCCCGGCCTTCTGGTGTAAATGGTATGAATCCTCCATGCATGTAAACCATCTAAAACACGATTAATAAATAATAAATAAAATACTTACGAGTGATTTGAGAGGTGATATTTTAGGACGATGACATAGATGTTCGCTTATTATTTGGCACCATTTTCTGCTAACTTTTTTGCACGCTTCAAGATCTTTATCATTCAAATAACTAATAATACGGGATACGGCGGGAGAAAACTGCGCCAAATCTTTGAAGAAATCGATGTGCGGCACTCCGATATCTTGACCATGTCTGTACACCGTAACTGGTCTAAACCTGGGTTTTTGCCTGACAAACTGGGGTGTTTTTAACGAATCTTCTTTAATAATAAATGGGGCAACACCGGGAATTTGAATTTCATCATTGGCACATGAAAAGTTTAGCCTCGGAATTGGTGAAAGTCCGGAATAGTTAACACTGGCTAGGCTTGTAAATCTATTGCTCGGAGAATAGCTCGGGGTAAATGCGTAAAGTCTATCACTTTCCCTTCGTAAATGACGATAAGAAGGAGTATCTGGCTCCGCACTTTTCCCGGTGGAGTAACCACTATCATTGACTTTCAAAATTTCTTGCGACAATGGTGTGCTTGTAGAGTTTAAAATATCATGAACAGGTGGATATTTGCTTTCATAATTCATCAATGAATTAATTACGCCTTGCTTGCTTTCCATGTTCATTTTGATCTAAGCCTATTAAAATAAATATACCTCAAACCTAGCCTACTATGCAAATAACCGCGCCAAATTAGTCAAAAAGGCGCAATTGTTTGTCATAAAAATGTGTAGCCCCTTTCCAAGCAAAGCAGCTCAAAGTAATAATTCTACTTTAAATACAGACTAAAGAAATAAAATAAAAAACTAGTAACATACCTTTCTTTTTGAAAATGCTTAAACCGCATACAATTCCGATTAACTATAAAACCATTTAAATATAATTCGTAAATACGAATTCAAGCCCGGGTACTACACATAGCGTTACAGCATTCAACCCAACAGACTTCTCCAGCCCGTTGATAACTGCAGTTTGAATTTCGGACTTTTAAACATAAGGAACCAATGAAAATGCAAAGTCCAAAAATACAACGGTTTTGGGGAGGGCGGTAGTACCACGTGAGAGATTGAACCAATAATATTTCGCTGTATATACAACACGATGACGTAATTTTGTATTTACGGAGAACCATGGGGGAGCACGGTGAGAAGTGATTGGACAATGTCAATAGATAACAAGAGTAGACCGTTGCCTACGTTAATCAAGGCCTGTGCGCGGTGGCTTCGAAGGGGGGACTTTTAAGAAACGAAACTTCTTATTTTCTCCCTGTTTTAGCGCGAGATTTCATTGATAGCGGGACCGAAACGCGCGCGAAATTAGTATTTAAAATTCCAAGCGCGAGAAAATGAACATTTCAAATTATTTAGGTCCAGCTATGCATAGTTTACAGGCGTGGAGGATTCCTACCATTAACACAAGGAGACCAAGCGACTTAGAGTGTAAAATCGTCTGCTATTTTACACTCTAAGTTGCCAGGTCTCCTTGTGCAAATGGTATGAATCCTCCACGCCTGTAAACTATGTATTGGCGCCTCAGGTGAGAGAATTTGGCAACTTAAATTGCCAAAATAAAAATAAAAATTGGCGCCGCGCACAGGCCTTGATTAACGTAGGCAACGAGTAGACATTACAAAATACACAACACAAGTAAACAGGTTAAAGGAGAATCAAAGGTTTACATTCTTTCTTTTTAAGGTTAAGGGTCATTTTTGACCATCGTGCTTAAAAGTACGTTTAAAATAACATAAAAAACTTTTATCAGTTTAAATAAATACCCCTTATCTAGTTTAAATAGGCATAACGAACTAAGCCTCGGTCAGAACAATGGATGCATCAACATCCAAGGAACCACCAAGACAACCCATGGTGTATATTTGCGGAGGTAATTTGAAATTTGATAATTTATGCCCTTTAACCCCTCACTTTTTAATCTTAAGGTCATTTTGACATGACTAATGTTTAAATATAAATATTTGCAGAATGTCATCAAGAAAATGAAATAAAACCAAGAGATCCTATTCGTTGCCGAGAATGTGGATACAGAATAATGTACAAAAAACGTACCAAGCGTCGTATCCTTTATTTTATATTATATTAATATTATATAAATCTCTTATAAATATATTTTACTTAACTACAAACTAAAGTCATCGTTTTTGATGCTCGATGATGCAATTTCAAATAAGAAAAAATAACCAAAAAAATTTGTATTTACTTTTAAGCGACATAAATCTCTGAAAATATTGTTTTTTTTATATTTTTGATGTCTGATGATTTGGCCCCTTCTAACATCTCCGAGACCAACTATAAAAATTAGTTAAATAAGAACAATGATCCCCCCAACCAAATTTATATCTTTCCTTTTACAAACCTGTCTAGCATCAGATTTTCCCAAGTCACCTCTCAAGTTAATGAGTTCAATTAATTGGTCATCTGATATGTCAGGATAGCTGTGAATCAAACTCTAAAGAAAAAACATTATAAGAATAAATGGGATATTGATTGCTAAGATTAAATTAATTATCCAATGATTGAACTTGAAGGGATTGGGAATAATAACATCAGGGTTCATACACACCTGGAAAACTTGGGGAAATATGTGGGAATAAAACCTGGATAAACTCAGGGAAATGTATGGGAGTAAAACGTGTAGACAGGGTTCATACAAACCTGGAAAACCTGGAAATATCAGGGAAATAAATAGTTGACAAAAACCTCAAGGAAAACTCAGGGAAATTTAGAATTTTTAGTAAAATTCAGGGAAATCAAGGAAATTTGCGTCAAACAGGGGCCGAGTAATTAAGCAAAATGCTCGTGAACATACCCTCCATAGGATTAACATTACACTATACTTTGGAGGCTCATAACTCTGGTTATATTAGAGATACGGGGATGTCCTTTGAGTATGTTATAATCCTATTTATCCCCCCCCCCCTCCTTCGTTAACATTTGCTAAATAGGATACTCCATATACAGGAAAAACCTGGAAATCTCAGGGAAATTTGTTTTCCAAAAGTTGTATGAACCCTGGTAGAAACTCAGGGAAAAAAACCTGGGAAATGTATGGGAAAAAAACCTGTAAAAACTTAGGGAATTATATGGGAGAAAAACCTGTAAAAACCCAGGGAAATATATGGGGGAAAAAACCTGGTAAATATATGGGAGAAAAACCTCTAAAAACTCAGGTAAATATATGGGAATAACACCTGTAAAAACTCGGGGAAATATATGGGAGAAAAACCTGTAAAAACTTAGGGAATTATATGGGAGAAAAACCTCTAAAAACTTGGGGAAACATGGGAAAAACCCAGGTAAATATATGGGAATAGCACCTGTAAAAACTCAGGAAAATATATGGGAATAACACCTGGCAAACTTAGGGAAATATATGGGGTAAAAAACTGCTAAACTCAGGGAAATATATGGAAAAAAAAGCCTGCAAAACTAATACATGGGAAAAAAAATGGAAAACACAGGGAAATATATGGGGAAAAAAAAAACCTGCAAAACTTTGGAAAATGGGTTTTCCAAAAGTTGTAAGAACCCTGAACATTATACTGTGCCAACCAAAGATGTTAGCCAAAAATTTATAATAACATACCGATATTTCCAAGGACAACATATTTGTGTCATAAAGCTTCAAAACCACCGCAAGTTGAGGGAATGCGTCTAAAGGTGAAGTGTTTTGCTGGTTCTGAAGGGGAAAAAAAAATATATTTGAATATTACAATCAATGATGGGCACTGTCCAATCTGAGACTGTTATCAGTCACCAATATCACTATTTTGCCAATATGTTAGTTTGGGCTTAAAGGAAAACTTCAGATAACATAACATAACCTTAAAAGAACACCCTTTTTCTAAATATAGGGTAAAAGGAAAAATAAATGATCTCTTATTACAAAATAATTAGCATTTAATTAGTGTTAACACGAGTACTAATGTGCTGCCATTAGTTTAGTGGCGTCTGCTAAATCGAACCACTTACTGCTACAGGATTGGTTGAATTTTCACAGGCTGAGAGGGACATAGCCCACTCGATCACGCGCGTAAGTTTTACTTTTATATTTAGAAAAAGGCTGTTCTTTTAAGACATAATATTATGTTTCCTGAGCTTTTCCTTTAAATTAATGTTAGAAAATTTTGAGGGTGAAGTAGAAAATCAAGTGATTTTTTTATCGATTCTTCTACTAATTTTAAGACCAGTCTGCATAGTGAAACATTCAGGAAATACCAGCTCCGAATGATTTTAAAATTCAAATTAGGTTCAGATTTGAAGGATAATTTTAAATAAGGACTTCTGACCAATCGCGTAACGCCCTCCCTTTTTATTAACAAAATTCTCGTGGCACGCTCCATGTCTCGCGCCACAATTGTCACGTCGCCTGCAAATTTTATCAAATCTCGTGATAAATTTCATTCAACACGGAGCATGCGTGCCATGAGAATTTTGTTAATAAAAATGCAGGGCGTTACGCGATTGGTCGGAGGGGCTTATTTAAAATTACCCTTAAAATGTGAACCTAATTTGAATTTTAAAATCATTCGGAGCTGGTATTTCCTGAATGTTTCACTATTTGCAGACTGGTCTTATAATTAGTAGAAGGATCGATAAAAAAATCACTTGATTTTCCACTTCACCCTCCCTTTAATAACTGGGTAGGTATTGTTATCAGTTAATTATAACTTTTAAACCTCCCAAAATCATCATAACCAATCATTATATTAGTAACTTTAAAAAATACTTAATAGGTCAAAAAACTAACTCACTTTTTCTTTTTCTTTAACAACGGATTTCAACTTAATGAAAAGAGCCTTTAGAACTTCTCCTTCCTTTGAAAACTTATCAGCCACCTCTTTCCTTTCTTCGTAATTACGGAAAGCGGTTTTTCTTTGCAACAGAGCACGAATATAACTCTTAGCAATGCGTTTTTCAATTCCTTTCATGATGTCATCGAAATTGCAGGGCCACAAGTGGGTATAATCATGGCAATAATCCTCCAGAGTCGCGCATATAGTGTCAACCATATTTGTACCCGTTAATTGCCTTTAATTTAGAAATAATATTAAAATTAATTACATAACATAACATAATGAAAGAAAAGACTATTGTTTACCATTTTCTCGTTAAAGCATCGGCAAGCTCTTTATCCAAATCCAAAAATACTTCATCTTGTAGATACCCTAATCTGAAATACGTTATTACTTATTATTACTGCCATTAATTAAAAGTGTAATTAGTACCATAAGTTTATAAGATATGTTCCATAAGTATGACACGTCTTGTATTCGGTAATGCTAGAGATACTTACAGCTCGAGCTAGTTCGAGAACGACAACGCGAGAATTGAAGTCCTACACTCGGTTAATTTTGCAGACTTCCATCTTCCTATTTAGTCTGTACTAAGCCTTTACAGGGTTCATCCAACTTTTGGAAAACAAATTTCCCTGAAATATCCAGGTTTTTCCCCATATACTTCCCTGAATTTTCCAGGTTTTTCCCCGTACATGGAGTATCCTATGGAGCAAATGTTAACGAAGGAGGGAGGGGGGGGGCAAATAGGACTATTGCATAATCAAAGGACATCCCCGTATCTCTAGTAGAACCAGAGTTATGAGCCTCCAAAGTATAGTGTAATGTTAATCCTATGGTGGGAATATTCACGAACATTTTGCTTAATTACTCGGCCCCTGTTTGTCGTAGCCCTAAGTTTTTAGTATGGTTGGCTGGGGGACAAATAGGACTATTACATACTCAAAGGACATCCTCGTATCTCTAATATAACCAGAGTTATGAGCCCCAAAGTATAGTGTAATGTTAATCCTATGGAGGAGGTGTTCACGAACATTTTGCTTAATTACTCGGCCCCTGTTTGTCGTAGCCGTACGTTTTTAGTATGGTTGGATGGGGGATAAATAGGACTATAACATACTCAAAGGGCATCGCCGTATCTCTAGTAGAACCAGAGTTACGAGCCTCCAAAGTTCAGTGTAATGTTAATCCTATGGAGGGGGGGGGGATGTTCACGAACAATTTGCTTAATTACTCGGCCCCTGTTTGACGCAAATTTCCCTGATTTCCCTGAATTTTACTAAAAATTCTAAATTTCCCTGAGTTTTCCCTGACGTTTTTGTCAACTATTTATTTCCCTGATTTTTCCAGGTTTGTATGAACCCTGCTTTAACAGCGCCTCACCAGGCAGGCGTCGCTTTACCTCGAATCTATGACCTACGTCACTTCATGACAAGCTCCAGTTTCTAAGTTACCAGTGACAAACTTATGTGGAACATATCTTATGAACTTATTAATTTTTTATTACGTTTCTATTCGTAGGTCTTCATAATGGTATTGAAGTATCTCGTGGGTTTTTTCCGCTTCATTATCATCTTTACTAGATTTCCAATAACGATTATAAAGTTGTTTAAACATATCCTTAAACTGTTGACAATTATTTGCTACAGCCACCTATTTAAGTATTTAACATTAAGTACTTAATTCTAAATCAGGAACAAAAAGATTAGGGCACACGCACCATGTAATGTGTATAATATTTACAGACACTTCGATCTTCAAAATGTTTATAAGAATAGTCTTTAATTGCGTCTATAAAAGGAAAATGTTTTCAGTTCTATTGTTTTAATTTTAAGTCCTTTAAAGGGACTGCAAAGAAGGCATCAGCGGGTGGGTAAAAATTATTTGAAATACGTCACAGACATCACGTAATGCCAAGATACAAAGCCTCCTCATGGAGTGGAACTGGACATTTAGTCCTTGTTTTTTTGCAAGATTGCAGCGCCAATTCCATGAAGTGGTAGTTTTCGAAATAAAACGAACTAAGCTTCTTTGAACCACGCCTCTCCTCGGTCACGTGCTTCTGACGTATTTCAAATCATTTTTACCCACCCACCGATGCCCTGTTTACAGTCCCTTTAACGTTGCCGAGGGAAACAAAAAAAAAACCCAATTCTAGTGTACCTATAGAGAGTGGTACTAAGAGGGGAGGAGCTACGGGGGCGTGACGTCAATATCTGTAGTCTAAATAGTATGGCCTAAGCTGACGACCTCCAATATAGTCCCCAAAAACCGAGGTAAGAGATAGGAGGGTATGACGTCATGAGAAAGTTCGTGGTAGTAGACTAGAAAGAGGTCTGAGGGGTGTAGATTAATAGGGCTCCTCCCCTTTCCACCAAAATGGTGTCACACTCACTTTACAGAGTGGAAGGCTTATGGGGGAATGCATCAGATTGGTTAAGCAGATGCATGACGTTTAATGGAGAATATTTTCACCCCTTTGCCCACTCCATATAGAGCTATCTCAGACGCCTTGGTGTGACGTCACCCATGCTATTTGCTCATAGAACCAAAGCGGTACCAAACATGGCCGCCCACTGCCAAAGCTAAGCCTGTGACGTTTAACCTAGGCACTAACGTCACAACTGAGATATCTCTATTGATAAACCGACCTAATCTCGTATTCTTATTTCATCCCCTTTCTCATGGGATTTTCGTTTCCTTTCACAGGAAAGCATTAATTAACATAACATTATACTTCAAAAGAACGGCGCTTATCCAAATATAAAAGGAATTATATTATTTACAAAATAATAAGCATTTAATTAGTCTTAAAAAACGAGGACTACTGCGCCATCCGCCATTGCCTTAGTGGCGTCTGCTAAACCGAACCTCTTACATGCGTGATCGAGTGGGCTATGCCCTATCTTACCCTTACCTCTCTCTCAGAAAGTGGGAATTCAACCAATCCCACAGGGGCTTACAGACTCCACTAAACCAATGGCGGTTGGCGCAGTATTCCACGTTTTTAAGACTAATTAAATGCTAATTATCATATTGTAATAAGAGATCGTTAATTTATCTTTTTTAATATTTAGAATAAAAGGTCTTTCTTTTAAGGTATAATGTTATGTTACTTGAACTTTTCCCCGTTAAAATTAGACTAAAATTAATTAATACCTCTATACATTTTCCTAAATGACACAACTTGACGTAAACTCTCTAACATCACCCTGTTAACTACATCTTGGTTAACAGTGCGAGCCAGATGAAGCTAAAATTAAATCAAATTAATTAATTAATTAAGTTTTTGCTAAAAAGTAAAAAAAATCAATCATAAATATCAGTATTTATGTAAAAGAACAAAAAAAAATAATAGTACGTGTTGATCAATCATTTGAATCAAAATAACAGGAAGTGACGTATGAAAGTAGCCATTTCCATCCGCTTCTGGTTCAGCGTCTCTACTCCAATCTTTCACTTCGGTAGCTAAAGTATTTTTCATCCATTCTTCGTAGTTGGTTCTCATATAATCCATGAATCTTAATTAATTAATTTAACTCAAATTTAGAACCAATAATTATTAATTACTTAAGATCATTCTCAGACTCCCGTTAATTACTTTTGAATTAATTTTTCAACCAAGCTCTCTTCTAACAAGGGCTCTAACTTGTTAACGTCTATTCCTAAATCAGGGTGTCCCATTAACTCTTCGCTCCTATGGTTTTAATTTGAATTAAAGTAATTTTTAATCGGAATTAAAATGATTCAGAATTAATTATACTTGTATGTTTTTAGCCAGGCTAATAGAGTCATATATTCATTGCCTTCTAACCCATTCAAGACAATGTTGTGCAGCTAATTTTAGAAATAACTCGTTAGGGATAATTCCCTGATGAGATTTTGTCATCATTTTTGTAAAGATACTTACATGTTTTGAAATACAGTTGTGGTAAATCTTGACATATTGGTTAACAATGTCATACCATGGAGGAAAACATGGTACACAGAAAACTTTGAGTACTTTAAGATCATCCAGAATAATCATGCGGTTGATTTCCAAATGTCGAACGAGCCACATTTTATTTTCTTCTCTAACTTCCAATTGGTTTCCTTCAATCCTACATTATTTAAAGTTAATTTACTAGTTTATTACTAGGATTGTGTAGTGCAACCTGTTTTTCTAGAAGTTTGTGGGTATTCGCGAGTTTTCCATAAAGCTATAGTAACACTACGCGAGTCCGGTTTTTTCCCCTACGCGAGTCCGTTTGCTCCCCCCTACGCGAGTCCGTTTTTTCCTCCCCCCTACGCGAGTCCGTTTTTTTCCTCCCCCCTACGCGAGTCCGTTTTTTCCTCCCCCCTACGCGAGTCCGTTTTTTCCTCCCCCCTACGCGAGTCCGTTTTTTCCTCCCCCCTACGCGAGTCCGTTTTTTCCTCCCCCCTACGCGAGTCCGTTTTTTCCTCCCCCCTACGCGAGTCCGTTTTTTCCTCCCCCCCTACGCGAGTCCGTTTTTTCCTCCCCCCCTACGCGAGTCCGTTTTTTCCTCCCCCCTACGCGAGTCCGGTTTTTATCCCCATACGCGAGTCCGGTTTTTCCTCCCATACGCGAGTCCGGTTTTTCCTCCCCTACGCGAGTCCGGTTTTTCCTCCCCTACGCGAGTCCGTTTTCCCCCCATACGCGAGTCCGTTTTCTCCCCCCTGCGCGAGTCCGTTTTTCCCCCTGCGCGAGTCCGTTTATTCCCCCCTGCGCGAGTCCGTTTATTCCCCCCTGCGCGAGTCCGTTTATTCCCCCCTGCGCGAGTCCGTTTATTCCCCCCTGCGCGAGTCCGTTTATTCCCCCCTGCGCGAGTCCGTTTATTCCCCCCTGCGCGAGTCCGTTTATTCCCCCCTGCGCGAGTCCGTTTATTCCCCCCTGCGCGAGTCCGTTTATTCCCCCCTGCGCGAGTCCGTTTATTCCCCCCTGCGCGAGTCCGTTTATTCCCCCCTGCGCGAGTCCGTTTATTCCCCCCTGCGCGAGTCCGTTTATTCCCCCCTGCGCGAGTCCGTTTATTCCCCCCTGTGCGAGTCCGTTTATTCCCCCCTGCGCGAGTCCGTTTATTCCCCCCTGCGCGAGTCCGTTTATTCCCCCCTGCGCGAGTCCGTTTATTCCCCCCTGCGCGAGTCCGTTTATTCCCCCCTACGTGAGTCCGTTTTCCCCCCCCTACGCGAGTCCGTTTTTCCCCCTACGCGAGTCCGTTTTTCCCCCTACGCGAGTCCGTTTTTCCCCCTACGCGAGTCCGTTTTTCCTCCCAAATCAGGACTCGCGCACCTCTATATTTATTACCAAAAAAAAAATCATTTATAAAGTTACCTTTCCATGACTGCATCTTTCAAAACCTCAAAAGCTTTTCGTTTCCATTGTTTCGGTCTTCCAGGCGCCAAAAATCCAACATTTCTTTGACGTTCAAGAGCAATTTTATCAGCTGTTTCTTCTCTCTCAATAATACGAAGTGCCGTGACAATAACTTGGGGTTCTTTTCTAACAGTATCCAAAGTACGACGTAAAACAAGCCATAATTGCTTGCCAAGATTATCCGACAGTTTTTCAACATCACTGAAATAATACTTGAGCGTCTGGTGCGGAAAAAGACATTAAATACTATTAAGCATTCTATTAATCAAGGATTAAAGTTACGTGGCTGTCAGTCGGACTTTGTTGCGGTAACTTGGACATCTCAAACAAGATTTCGTCCCTGGAATTTTCCAGATCTGACAATCTTTGATGAGCGTGTAAAAGCTTTCCTTCATTAATGAAAGCCTGCGTTTTTTGAACACTGCCAGGAACGTTAAATATGTGTTTCAAGTTTTCAATTGCAGTGACATGCTGTGTGTCGCAAAGTAGATATCAGAATCAGTCTGTAAATAACATGAACCTCCAGGCATAGTTTTTAACGTACTTGGCTGTGATTAATAGCTTCTTTCTTAACATCTTGTAATTTGTCCGATAGTCGAGGTATCAACTTGAATGAATCTTCAATTTCTTGAAGGCTATAGACAGTCGGATAAGGGTTAAAAATTTATCCTCATCTACCATCAAAATGGCAAGAACGGCAATAGATGCTACTGATTGGCAAAGTGGGCTGCTGAGGCTTTTAATATTTGACTATATAAATCAAAGTCCTGACTGACTGACTGACTGACTGATAATCAACGCCCAGCCCAAACCGCTTGCCCTAAAAGGCTGAAAATTTGCAGGAACGTTACTCATAAGTAGTAGGCGCGTACTAAGAAAGATTTTTCCAATCCGCCGCCGTCTTAAAAAATGGCGCCCAAAAATGTAAAAAAACTTCTCTATGCAACATAGTCCGCGTGTTTCAACTGATTTCACAAATATTTAGTACACTGGTTTCCTTTAAGCTATAGACGGACAGAATGGTCTTTTGGGTTCGATTTGTTGCCATCTTTTTAAATGGCGGCCAAAAACCTAAAAACCCTTATAATAATGTCCGCGTGAAGAGTAATAAAAAATGCATCCTGACGGGCTGACGGGCAACACCGAGTGCCTTCGCTCCTAGGGTGCTACAAAAATATTAGTCATCAGTAAAATCTACCCATTAATTCTTTATATCATTTTGATGGAAGTTCTTATTACAAGCGAGCGACGCCGCGGGTAACAGCTAGTATTTGATATATTCCATGCACCCTACATACTTATGCTTTATCTCTTTGATATCTTGCAATGAAGTTTGAAGATGATTTAGACTAGTTTTGACACCATCAAGTTGAGATTGCATGGTAGTCTTTAACATGGCTTCGACTGAAGCTTTTTTGCGACTGACTTTCCTCTTATATTGTTCAACTTTTTCTAATTGATCTGGGCGTTGAAGCATAATCGCCTACATGTTGGTGAAAATTAAAAATTTCTCCCGTTTTAAAATTTAAACTTTACTCACGACATGCTTTGCGGCAGTGGCTCTGGCTTCAGCTTCCATAACATCAACAGCATCCATTTTGTTTATTATTATGAAGACTGAATCTGAATTTCACCCTAAGCCTTGGTCTATCAATTTTTGAAGTTTCACAATTAAGTGTACACTCAATTAAACTGTATAGAAATTTCGGCCTTATTAAAAAAAAACAATATTTTAAATTATTCTAGGAGAGCGATAGCTCTCTTAGATAAGACCTCATACCGACTTTAATGTATAAGGATGGTTTTTTGATTGGTTATAACTTTTTTTGTATCGTATTAACTGCTTTGAAAAAATTCCACAGAACTACAATTCGGGACCTAAATATGTGGTTAAAATTTCAAAAAGATCCATCCATTAGTTTTTCTTATAAAAAATAAGGGTCATTCCTATTTAAGAGGCCGTTTTCCATAGTGGTAAAATTTTTAGTAGGATGGTAGTAAAAATAGTAGTATTCCCCCTACGAGGAAAAGCGGAACCTATGATGGAGAAAATAGTATGAATTGCTACATTGTGCCGACTAACCATAAATTGCCGCCTTTTCCAAAATATTGCTGACTAACCATAAATTTCCGCCTTTTTGAAATATTACTGACTAACCATAAATTGCCGCCTTTTCCAAAATATTGCTGACCAACCATAAATTGCCGCCTTTTCCAAATTATTTCTCACTAATCATAAATTGCCGCCTTTTCCAAAACATTGCTATATTACTGTCTTTTTCCGTGTAAAGAGGCGCATACTTAGCCTTTCGTGAATAAACAGGAAAAATAAAATGGGGTAATGCACTGGCCTTTTAACAAGGCGTTTTAAGTGTTCTAATTGCGAGGCCAGTACAGAATGAACATGCAAAACGAAATGTTGGAATAATACATTGGCTTTTAACCTAATTGCGAGGTCAGTACAGATATGCCCTTACGTTCAAACGAGATTAGACCAGGTTAGGTTAGGTTAGGTTTAGGCGAGGCGGGTGAAATTCCATGTCGGGCCTCTCAAGTAGGTGTTGGTAGTGGCCTACTTGAGAGGCCATTAGAAAATAAACATGCAAAACGGAACCGTGTACAATTACACGCGCCTCTGAACTAAGCGTTTGTAGTGGCCTACTTGAGAGGCCAGTAGAGAATAAACACGCAAAATTAAACTAGGGACAATACATGGGTTTCTTATCTATGTTTTTATCGTCGGCTACTTTGCCGTTCGTGAATAAATATTAAAAACGAAATGGAAGCATCACATTGGCCTTTAAACTAGGTGTCCTAAGTGGCCTAATTGCGAGGCCAGTACAGATATGTCCTAACGTTCAAACTAGATAAGTATAGGTTAGGTTAGGTTAGGTTAGGTTAGGTTAGGTTAGGTTAGGTTAGGTTAGGTTAGGTTAGGTTAGGTTAGGTTAGGTTAGGTTAGGTTAGGTTAGGTTAGGTTAGGTTAGGTTAGGTTAGGTTAGGTTAGGTTAGGTTAGGTTAGGTTAGGTTAGGTTAGGTTAGGTTAGGTTAGGTTAGGTTAGGTTAGGTTAGGTTAGGTTAGGTTAGGTTAGGTTAGGTTAGGTTAGGTTAGGTTAGGTTAGGTTAGGTTAGGTTAGGTTAGGTTAGGTTAGGTTAGGTTAGGTTAGGTTAGGTTAGGTTAGGTTAGGTTAGGTTAGGTTAGGTTAGGTTAGGTTAGGTTAGGTTGGGTTGGGTTGGGTTGGGTTGGGTTAGGTTAGGTTAAGTGTCAGGCCGCTCATCTTGGCGTCAGTAGTGGCCTACTTGAGAGGCCAGTAGAGAATAAACAAGCTAAATGGAATCATGGACTATTACACTGGCCTCTCAACTAGGCGTCAGTAGTGGCCTACTTGAGAGGCCAGTAGAGAATAAACAAGCTAAATGGAATCATGGACTATTACACTGGCCTCTCAACTAGGCGTCAGTAGTGGCCTACTTGAGAGGCCAGTAGAGAATAAACAAGCTAAATGGAATCATGGACTATTACACTGGCCTCTCAACTAGGCGTCAGTAGTGGCCTACTTGAGAGGCCAGTAGAGAATAAACAAGCTATATGGAACCATGGACTATTACACTGGCCTCTCAACTAGGCGTCAGTAGTGGCGTACTTGAGAGGCCAGTAGAGAATAAACAAGCTAAATGGAACCATGGACTATTACACTGGCCTCTCAACTAGGCGTCAGTAGTGGCCTACTTGAGAGGCCAGTAGAGAATAAACAAGCTAAATGGAATCATGGACTATTACACTGGCCTCTCAACTAGGCGTCAGTAGTGGCCTACTTGAGAGGCCAGTAGAGAATAAACAAGCTAAATGGAATCATGGACTATTACACTGGCCTCTCAACTAGGCGTCAGTAGTGGCCTACTTGAGAGGCCAGTAGAGAATAAACAAGCTAAATGGAATCATGGACTATTACACTGGCCTCTCAACTAGGCGTCAGTAGTGGCCTACTTGAGAGGCCAGTAGAGAATAAACAAGCTAAATGGAACCATGGACTATTACACTGGCCTCTCAACTAGGCGTCAGTAGTGGCCTACTTGAGAGGCCAGTAGAGAATAAACAAGCTAAATGGAACCATGGACTATTACATTGGCCGCTCAACTAGGCGTCAGTAGTGGCCTACTTGAGAGGCCAGTAGAGAATAAACAAGCTATATGGAACCATGGACTATTACACTGGCCTCTCAACTAGGCGTCAGTAGTGGCGTACTTGAGAGGCCAGTAGAGAATAAACAAGCTAAATGGAACCATGGACTATTACACTGGCCTCTCAACTAGGCGTCAGTAGTGGCCTACTTGAGAGGCCAGTAGAGAATAAACAAGCTAAATGGAATCATGGACTATTACACTGGCCTCTCAACTAGGCGTCAGTAGTGGCCTACTTGAGAGGCCAGTAGAGAATAAACAAGCTAAATGGAATCATGGACTATTACACTGGCCTCTCAACTAGGCGTCAGTAGTGGCCTACTTGAGAGGCCAGTAGAGAATAAACAAGCTAAATGGAACCATGGACTATTACACTGGCCTCTCAACTAGGCGTCAGTAGTGGCCTACTTGAGAGGCCAGTAGAGAATAAACAAGCTAAATGGAACCATGGACTATTACACTGGCCGCTCAAGTAGGCGTCAGTAGTGGCCTACTTGAGAGGCCAGTAGAGAATAAACAAGCTAAATGGAACCATGGACTATTACACTGGCCTCTCAACTAGGCGTCAGTAGTGGCCTACTTGAGAGGCCAGTAGAGAACAAACAAGCGAAGTGGAACCATGGACTATTACACTGGCCTCTCAACTAGGCGTCAGTAGTGGCCTACTTGAGAGGCCAGTAGAGAATAAACAAGCGAAGTGGAACCATGGACTATTACACTGGCCTCTCAACTAGGCGTCAGTAGTGGCCTACTTGAGAGGCCAGTAGAGAATAAACAAGCGAAGTGGAACCATGGACTATTACACTGGCCTCTCAACTAGGCGTCAGTAGTGGCCTACTTGAGAGGCCAGTAGAGAACAAACAAGCGAAGTGGAACCATGGACTATTACACTGGCCTCTCAACTAGGCGTCAGTAGTGGCCTACTTGAGAGGCCAGTAGAGAATAAACAAGCGAAGTGGAACCATGGACTATTACACTGGCCTCTCAACTAGGCGTCAGTAGTGGCCTACTTGAGAGGCCAGTAGAGAATAAACAAGCGAAGTGGAACCATGGACTATTACACTGGCCGCTCAACTAGGCTACAGTAGTGGCCTACTTGAGAGGCCAGTAGAGAATGAACAAGCAAAATGGAACCATGGACTATTACACTGGCCGCTCAACTATGCGTCAGTAGTGGCCTACTTCAGAGACCAGTAGAGATGGGGTTTACTGATTTCCGTGTAGAGACAGACGAGATTAGGAGTGGCCTTACAATAGGGCGACTATAGACACCTAGTTGAGAGGCCAAGATGTGGGGAAGTTCACTTTGGTGACATATGTTTCGTTATTTTGCGCGCATTAATAGTACAAAATGAATTTCTTTTGGGAAATTTCGCTGAGAACATTAGGTTAAATAATCAAAAACTGTTAAAACAGTAAAATCATACGAAAACGTTGCTTCTGAAATATGCCTAATGAGTATTCAAATTGAGCTGTTCATAGCATTTTCTCCGTCATCGGTCTAGCTTTTTGATCTAGGAAAAATACTACTATTTTTACTACTATCCTACTAAAAAAAATCCCACTATCGAAGGCGGCCTCGTAAATAGGAAAGATCCAAAAATAAAGTTGCTAAGGGTGGTTTTCATTTCCATAAAAATTTTACGATATTTTGATGAAAATCATGAAATTTTCCATAGAAATAACATGGGAAAAATTTAACAGATAGCCTTTTTGTGGAAGCCGTCATGAAATAACTATACGTTTGTTTGATTTGAAAACGGTTTCAAATGAAAGCCTCATATTTAGTATTTGTGCTTTCCAGCTTTCATTGATTAATTTTAAGTTTAAGTATGTTTAATTTTAAATTTTCAAAATTACCCCAATTTGCGTTATTTAAGCATGGATAGACTGATTTACTAGAAAATTGCAGCGCGACCAAAATTGGCCTTTTTTTGCGTTTAGTTGCGTCATATTAATCCGATTGTTTTTTCTTAATGCCTTTTGGTTGAAATGCCCTATCGGTAGTGAGATAAGACTGCTTTAATATTGCCGCCGTGACAAATACCCCGTTTGTGGTCGCCATTTTTTTAAGGGGAAAAAATTTGAGAGTGGGTCCTTTATCGTTGTCATTTTCATATTTTTTGAGGATTTGCTGATGGATAGATTTTAAATATAATATAAAGTAGGTTTCAAGTTTTAATATAAGCCTAATTTCATAATTTTCCACCTTTCTATTGTCCCACAATCTGTTTCTAAACTTGCCACTTTTTTTAAGGCGGTGAAACCCGTGAAATTGCGCTAAGCCTTGGTCGCTTCAGCCCCTTTAATGCTTCTAATCGTGGTGCGCAGCCATGGTGAATTAATTTCTCTAAGCCTTGGTCAAAACAATATCCATAGTGCACCAGGCCCGTCAATCTTATTTCCCATCCTGGTTTCCTCATATATGCTCTGTCTTCGAAGTCTGCTTTGTATTATGCTATGAATTTATGCTTTATTTATTTCGTAAGCATAGGTAACAGTAGTGATAGTTAAAAATGCCGTTATTTATTTACTCAAATCAGGGTTCCATTGTATTAATTAAAACCTTGTATTCTACCTAAATGATTAAAATGTTTCATTTGGTAATGCTTTATGAAAAACAACGCTCACTACAGAAGATTTATACACATATTCCTCACCAACGTAACACGTTTGGGTACAATTGCATTATATCTATTTACATAAAATAATGGTCTTACCTGACTAATTAGACCATGGGGAGTTCAAATAAAATAGTTAAAAAAATATTGGCCCGCCGCAAGTTGGTCCAAAAATTTTTTGAAAATTTGAAAATTGCATGTACTTACCGCCATTAACACCGCTACGCGCGAAAACGCATTCTGCCCTCAATCTTGAAAAACTACTCGGGGGGGGGGGGGGTAAATATAATAACAAGGACTCGCGACGGAAATCACGCAGCACACACTGCGGAAATATAGCTATGAAATTTTAAACACCCGCTGAAACATTTACAATTCTCATACCAGGATAGAAAAAAATTTTAAAAAATTTTAAAAATAAACAACAATATTTTGCTAAATTGCGTAGATTATTTCGGAAGTAAATAAAGGTAAACAATAATATTTTGGAAAAGGCGTAACAAAATAGTCAAAAAAATATTCGTCCGCCGGAACTGGGCCAAAACTTCGTTTGAAAATTTGAAATCACCAAAAATTCGCATCCCTATAGCTCTAGCTGCGGTTAGCCAGCCATTAATGTTTACTCCATAGATATTAGAATTATATATATACCTCAAGTAAACTATCTCGAGTCAAAACTCGAGAGATTTTGTGACTGAAATTCTCTTCTCCCCCTTCGCATGTATGAAAGGGTGAATGGTACGTGGCGCCATCGATGAACAGAAAATGTAACTAAAAATATTCTCTTGTTCAGTCGTATTTGAGTACCACCATAAGTTTATAAGATATGTTCCATAAGTGTGTCACTGGTTAATGAGAGCTTGTCATGAAGTGACGTAGGTTAAACGTCATAGATTCTCGTAAAGCGACGCCTGGTGAGGCGCTGTCAAAGGCTTAGTACAGACTAAATAGGAAGATGGACTGCAAAACCAAGTGTAGTCAATTCTCGCGTCGTTCTCGAACTAGCTCTCAGTAAGCCTCTAGCATTACGAAGTATAGCTAGTGTCATACTTATGGAACATATCTTATAAACTTATGGTACCACTACTTTCATTCCTATTAAAATTTAACATTGTGTATTCTTACGCCTAAGCCTTTCCCGTTACAGAAAACTCCGACTGAACTTGAAGTTTCAAATCACGCGCTTAACAAAAATGATATTTGTTTAGCACGTGTTTAAAATTCTTTGTGAATCAGGTCTTCAAAGTTGATTATGTCCGCCCCCGTTATACGCGCCGAGGATTGAGAGGTTAACTTACACGCAGCACCTCTAGCGGACTGAATTGAAAACTCTTGGCGGGAAGTTCGCGAATGGTAGATAGGCAGTTTAAAAATGGCAAGAGCTACAATTATAAATTACGTCGCATTTTTAAGCATTAGAAGGTTTAAAAAAATTATTTTAGGGATTCTACTTGTCGAAAAGTCTAAAATATAATAAAAACTAAACACATTTTTAAAGTAAGAGGTATTTGTAAATCAAACGAAGTTAATACCGTAGTCTCTGGATAGTGTAACAGGGAAACTTCTGTAACTAAGCAAGTTTTTGATATTACCATCTATTTAAGTGTTCAAATTAAATAAATATGTTTATATTGTAAGTTAATTAAATTAACTTGCAATTTCTTCCACACACACACATTTTTGAGGTTAACTGTACCTCGTAGGAGTTTTGTACATTTAATTTGGGTGTTGGGATTAGATAACATAAAGTCTAAAAACTTACTTTTTCTCTTTAAGCGCGTTAATTCATTCATTACTTTTAATACAACGAATTCTAGAACTTCGAAAATGGGTAAAATTTCACCCCTTCTGGGAATTTCAGTAATAATTCTTACAAGTAACTACACAACAACCCTATGGCTTCATTTAAAGACGCGGTCATTTTCCCGCCAATTTGTTCTTCTAAAATCCGCTAGAGGGCGAACGCGGCGGCTCGCTCGGCGCGTATAGTTCAAAACGTATTAGGCCTAATCATCACAGATTCATTAGATGCGGTTAGTTTTCTCACTTTGTTCTTGAAGAAACAGGTTTTGACGTGTTCGAAATATTGAAAGTTTGTAGTATTGAAGCCTATAAATAGAATTAGACGCTTTTGGCGTACTTTACGAAAAGAATATAGCCTATTCATAAATGAAACCTAACTAAAATGGCAGCTTCAAATCTGGATAATCCGAATGTGGAAAATTTAAATTTTGAGAACCCAAATCTGGAAAATTTGGAATATTTTTTTGGAAATGCTTCGATTAGAAACTGGGGTGCGTTTTTCCCCACTATTAACGATTGTCTTAAAGCAAGATCAGAAAAGGACGCTATACAATTGGTTTTTTCTTTGGGTTTGGTACCAAGTATTGAAGAATTTAACGAAAGAAAACTCCTTTGTGAATGTGGTAATACTTCACCTGACGGTACGCCAAATGGTTACTTGGTCGGAATTAAAAACAATCAAAGCCGTTTTGGTTATGTAATCAAATGTTCCGCCTATGGCAGTCGTAAAATAAAATGTAAAAGCATAAAGAAAGCCAAAGGAAAATTGCCAGATTTCCTACTGAAGGAGTGCGTTAAGTCACACTATCCAACCCAAAACACTTGGTTTTATAACCAAAGGTTATCTGTGACAGATAATCTTTTTTTGGTGTTTTTATGGTGTTGTAAGTTTGGTGTGTCTGACGCAATTTGCCACAGTGGCTCAGCGTCACATACTGTCGTGAATTACTTTTCATTATGTCGGGAAGTATGTGAAATTATCATTTCGAACCGGGCGGATTTAGTACAGATCGGTGGAAAAGGCCTATTCGTTGAAATTGATGAGACCTATTTAACACGGAGAAAATATAATCGAGGAGCTGAACTAGCTGGGGAATCGATCTGCATTTTCGGAATATATTGCAGAGACACAAAAGACGGCCTTTTCCTCAAAGTAAAAAATAAGTCTAGAGCAGTTTTGTGGTCGCAAATGGCAAGGTACATCGCTCCAGGTTCAATTATTGTATCCGATGGAGCACCCATGTACATGAACTGTACCGTGCTTGGCTTTCAGGAGCATCTTAAGGTCATGCACAAGTATGAGTTCGTAAATAGTCAAAATTCTCTTGCACACACAAACAACATCGAGAACCGGAACCGCCACCTTAAGGACTCGATAAAATCGTACAGAAACGATCGTTCTCTAAACAGCTACATGGCTAGTTATTGGTACCGGTGTTTGTTTTTTAAGGACTTGGATCAAAATTGGCTTCCACCCGGTATAAATTTCAGGCGGTTTTTAGACGATATCAAGTTGTGCTACCCTGGACCAGGAAGGAAAGGGTTGGAGTTAATAGAGATTGGTGTTTCAGAGTTGGAGCTCAATTCGTCGAACCCCGAAAACAAAGCCGCGTTCTTAATAACTGGCAAAACGGAAGAAAACACTTTTAGCGACGATGAGTGAATTTAGAAAAATACATGTTAATAAGAAAAATTTCGAAATAAAAACTAAAATATATCTAAAAGAATTGATTTCGTTATATTAGTTGACTTGTTTTAGGTTAGGTTAGATTACTTGGCTTGGTTGGTTTATGTATAGAAAAATATTTGAAGCAAGCTCTAATTTTAAAAATAAACAACGATATTTTGCTAAATTGCGTAGATTATTTCGGAAGTAAATGAAGATAAACAAAAATATTTTGGAAAAGGCGTAACATTATTTGGGATGATAAACAACATATTTTGGAAAAGGCGTAACATTATTTGGGATGATAAACAACATATTTTGGAAAGGTCACTTATTTGGAAAATTATATAAAAATTGCTTAAAATGTGGCAATTAGCGTTAAAATACATTTATTAAGTTTCCAAAATAATATTAGGCCTTTTCCAAAATATTATTGTTTATCTTCATTTACTTCCCAAATAACATTACGCCTTTTCCAAAATATTATTGTTTATCTTTATTTACTTCCCAATTATCATTACGCCTTTTCCAAAATATTGTGGTTTATCTTCATTTACTTCTCAAATAATGTTACGCCTTTTCCAAAATACTGTGGTTTATCTTCATTTACTTCCCAAATAATGTTACGCCTTTTCCAAAATATTATGGTTTATCTTCATTTACTTCCCAAATAATGTTACGCCTTTTCCAAAATATTGTGGTTTATCTTCATTTACTTCCCAAATAATATTACGCCTTTTCCAAAATATTGTGGTTTATCTTCATTTACTTCCCAAATAATATTATACCTTTTCCAAAATATTGTGGTTTATCTTCATTCATTTCCCAAATAATATTATACCTTTTCCAAAATATTGTGGTTTATCTTCATTCATTTCCCAAATAATATTACGCCTTTTCCAAAATATTGTGGTTTATCTTCATTTACTTCCCAAATAATATTACGCCTTTTCCAAAATATTATTGTTTACCTTTATTTACTTCCGAAATAATCTACGCAATTTAGCAAAATATTGTTGTTTATTTTTAAAATTTTTTAAAATTTTTTTAAATTTTTTTCTATCCTGGTATGAGAATTGTAAATGTTTCAGCGGGTGTTTAAAATTTCATAGCTATATTTCCGCAGTGTGTGCTGCGTGATTTCCGTCGCGAGTCCTTGATATTATATTTACCCCCCCCCCCGAGTAGTTTTTCAAGATTGAGGGCAGAATGCGTTTTCGCGCGTAGCGGTGTTAATGGCGGTAAGTACATGCAATTTTCAAATTTTCAAAAATTTTTTGGACCAACTTGCGGCGGGCCAATATTTTTTTAACTATTTTATTTGAACTCCCCATGGTCTAATTAGTCAGGTAAGACCGTTATTTTATGTAAATAGATATAGTGCAATCCTACCCACGTTTGTTTACCTTGTAAACTATTAAATACAATAAATACTATTGCCATTAACGGTGATTTTCTGGAAAGTATTGACAGCAAACCTTATTTTCTTAATTAATAGTTTACATATTTATAATTTAACTCAAACACACTTTTAACAAGTTATATTAATTGTGGTTATATGTAATATTTCATGAATGAAGCTCAGTTTCGAACAAAACCACTATTAGTGAGCCATCCAACAAACAATGGTTTGGAACTAATAATAATAATAATAGATGGAAATGATTAACGCAAGTTGATAAAGAAATTAATAATCTTTTGATTAATTATGTTAGGAAGGAAATGATTAACGCAAGTTGATAAAGAAATTAATAATCTTTTAATTAGTTATGTTAGGAAGGAAATGATTAACGCAAGTTGATAAAGAAATTAATAATCTTTTAATTAGTTATGTTAGGAAGGAAATGATTAACGCAAGTTAATAAAGAAATTAATAATCTTTTAATTAGTTATGTTAGGAAGGAAATGATTAACGCAAGTTAATAAAGAAATTAATAATCTTTTAATTAGTTATGTTAGGAAGGAAATGATTAACGCAAGTTGATAAAGAAATTAATAATCTTTTAATTAGTTATGTTAGGAAGGAAATGATTTACGCAAGTTGATAAAGAAATTAATAATCTTTTAATTAGTTATGTTAGGAAGGAAATAATTAACGCAAGTTGATAAAGAAATTAATAATCTTTTAATTAGTTATGTTAGGAAGGAAATGATTAACGCAAGTTAATAAAGAAATTAATAATCTTTTAATTAGTTATGTTAGGAAGGAAATGATTAACGCAAGTTAATAAAGAAATTAATAATCTTTTAATTAGTTATGTTAGGAAGGAAATGATTTACGCAAGTTGATAAAGAAATTAATAATCTTTTAATTAGTTATGTTAGGAAGGAAATGATTAACGCAAGTTAATAAAGAAATTAATAATCTTTTAATTAGTTATGTTAGGAAGGAAATAATTAACGCAAGTTGATAAAGAAATTAATAATCTTTTAATTAGTTATGTTAGGAAGGAAATGATTAACGCAAGTTAATAAAGAAATTAATAATCTTTTAATTAGTTATGTTAGGAAGGAAATGATTAACGCAAGTTAATAAAGAAATTAATAATCTTTTAATTAGTTATGTTAGGAAGGAAATGATTTACGCAAGTTGATAAAGAAATTAATAATCTTTTAATTAGTTATGTTAGGAAGGAAATGATTTACGCAAGTTAATAAAGAAATTAATAATCTTTTAATTAGTTATGTTAGGAAGGAAATGATTTACGCAAGTTAATAAAGAAATTAATAATCTTTTAATTAGTTATGTTAGGAAGGAAATGATTAACGCAAGTTGATAAAGAAATTAATAATCTTTTAATTAGTTATGTTAGGAAGGAAATGATTAACGCAAGTTAATAAAGAAATTAATAATCTTTTAATTAGTTATGTTAGGAAGGAAATGATTAACGCAAGTTGATAAAGAAATTAATAATCTTTTAATTAGTTATGTTAGGAAGGAAATGATTTACGCAAGTTAATAAAGAAATTAATAATCTTTTAATTAGTTATGTTAGGAAGGAAATGATTAACGCAAGTTGATAAAGAAATTAATAATCTTTTAATTAGTTATGTTAGGAAGGAAATGATTAACGCAAGTTAATAAAGAAATTAATAATCTTTTAATTAGTTATGTTAGGAAGGAAATGATTAACGCAAGTTGATAAAGAAATTAATAATCTTTTAATTAGTTATGTTAGGAAGGAAATGATTAACGCAAGTTAATAAAGAAATTAATAATCTTTTAATTAGTTATGTTAGGAAGGAAATGATTAACGCAAGTTGATAAAGAAATTAATAATCTTTTAATTAGTTATGTTAGGAAGGAAATGATTAACGCAAGTTAATAAAGAAATTAATAATCTTTTAATTAGTTATGTTAGGAAGGAAATGATTAACGCAAGTTAATAAAGAAATTAATAATCTTTTAATTAGTTATGTTAGGAAGGAAATGATTTACGCAAGTTGATAAAGAAATTAATAATCTTTTAATTAGTTATGTTAGGAAGGAAATGATTTACGCAAGTTGATAAAGAAATTAATAATCTTTTAATTAGTTATGTTAGGAAGGAAATGATTAACGCAAGTTGATAAAGAAATTAATAAATTAATAATAATTTGATAAATATTATGGGGAAGAATATAATACTTCTTTTCCCCTTCTGATATGGGAACTCATGACGGAGACAATAGGGAGCTAACAGTTCTGACCCTGAAACGTCACACCCTTCTATCTCTTACTGGAGTTTCATCCCCCCTAACGGTTGGAAACAGTATTCTACTCGCAAAAATTCCAACCAGAGAGGGGCTGTGTGACGTCAGACTATCTGTTCCCCCTAGCCAGTTGTTAGCTCCTTATAGCTTTTAGACCAAACTACATTTTAAATGTCAGGAAGCTTTGACTGTAATTGGATTTAGGAATATTTTGAACTAATAATTCTACCCAAATGATTAAAATCTTAAATTAGGTAAGGCTTTATTTAACAGTTAGGACGCTATCACTAATTATTCTCAAAAGCCTTTCTGGTGTCCAAAATAATTTTCCTTATAAAGTTACGAATGAAACCCTTTAAAAAATACGCAACTATTAGCTTTAAACGTGAAAAATAAAATTTTTATTTACTGGAAAATAATTATAATGAATACAAATAACAACCAGGGAAATTCAATTCCAAATTGCGTCTTATAAATAAATGTAGCAATTATCAAACCAAATGTGTTTTTAAAATAAATCTTTAGCACATGCCAATAAAATAATAATCATACGTGTTTTAACTTTGAAAAAAAAGTTTAACAAAAATATTCTTAAAGCAATTTATTGTTTTAATGACTTTTAAGTAATTACTGAACAGCCATAACTTTAAAAAATTACAATTTATATTTTAACTATTATATAAAATAAATAATACTATTAACCCTAACTTTTGTCATCAATAAACTACTGTAACTCTCATTTCACTTTATTTATCAAAGGTAAAATAGTTACCATTAGTTTCATAAATACTACTAAATAATTTGTTGATCCTATTATTTCCTATATTCAATGATAAATCTAAGCACAGTTCCATTGCCAGACTCCTGTAGTACGCTGGCTAATCATTTATCATCTATCCCAATGGCTAAATCCAATTAAAATTGTACTTAAGGACAGAGCGAAAAATAAAATATGCCAAACTACCACACTATACGGAAGAGAAAATCTTTTTAAGACGCGTTATATTTATATTATATTATAATTATTATGATATTGCCAGCTTTTCCAAAACACTACAAAATTGTATTTCTTTTCCCCTGAAATATTGCCAAATTATTGCTAGTTGTCTTATTTAATGCCACTTTTAACAAAAAAAATTACTATTTTAGTTTCTTAAATTAGGTTAAAGTTAATCACAAAAGATGGTAATCTATATGTTGAATCTCGTGTAAAGGTTAAGAGAAATATCCGTTCTGAATAAGATCTTGTTGACACAATGACATTGGAAATGGGGTTCAAAATTAACGTGAAAGCAACTGGTATATTCTGGTCTGGGTTCATCAGAAATAGTCGAACTAAAATCTTTGTCATGACATCACACCCTCGTATATCTACGAATTTCATCAGCTTAAATTAAGACTAAAAATATTGATGTGACGTCCCCTTAGCTAATAACTCTCAGTCTATTGAATGACAAACTATTTCCTTTTCTGCAGCTAGCGGGAATGAGCACTGAAATAAATTAATCACCACCGCATGTACGCAAAATTAATAAAAATTAAGACCGAAGTAACAGATATTAATCAAAACGCGTCTTGGATTTAACCAAGACCTACAAAGTATCGATAAGAACAAGGTTAATCACTTGACTGAATGCGCAGATATTGAAACTTTTTTTTTAATTAAAACTTACATGCTTAAGAAAGTATGTTCCATCACCCTATTCCATTGAATAAACTTACTTTACTGGTAGTAAATTTTTTCCCTCTCAATAATTTGAAAAATTTACTTATCTCGGGTTTTCGAGCACAATTCCATTCCCCGAAAACATTTTATAACTACATTTATTATCACTTTTAAGAGTTTTCGTGTGGAAAAATACCTCATAACTAGTAACCATTGAGTTCAGAACATAAATATATTAATCAAAACGCGTCTTGGATTTAACCAAGACCTACAAAGTATCGATAAGAACAAGGTTAATCACTTGACTGAATGCGCAGATATTGAAACTTTTTTTTTAATTAAAACTTACATGCTTAAGAAAGTATGTTCCATCACCCTATTCCATTGAATAAACTTACTTTACTGGTAGTAAATTTTTTCCCTCTCAATAATTTGAAAAATTTACTTATCTCGGGTTTTCGAGCACAATTCCATTCCCCGAAAACATTTTATAACTACATTTATTATCACTTTTAAGAGTTTTCGTGTGGAAAAATACCTCATAACTAGTAACCATTGAGTTCAGAACATAAATATATTAGAACTCAATGCTAGTAACTACACGTAACAATGAAAAAACGATTAGGGGGTAGTCTGCTCAAGAAGGAATTTACTATAAGAAGACATATATTCATCTCCGGTGTGCGCGTGATAGTCGACAATCCCCCCCTTCATGGGTGGGGGAGGGCGGAGTAGGAGGCGGGACTTAATATTTTATTTTGACTCTGTTTTCTAACTTCCGTTTTTAAACGTCGTCTGCAAATTAGTCTGTTCTCTTCTAGCTTAGGCTTAGTACCAACAGGGTGGTTATAAAAAGATGGATGCTGGTAAAAAAAAGGTATGCTAATTAATTTAATTAATTTAATTTAGTTAAAGAATTCAGTTAACCTCAATGTTTAATCTTAGAAACGTCAGTGCTCCACGAATTCCAAGAAATTGGAAGAAATGGTAATGTTTTTTTGTTTCTTTAGACGATTCTATTAGATTTATTGAATTATTTTTTTGGTTTCAAAGGAAAAACAAAAGCAAGAAAAGATACAGCTACGAATGGAACGGGAGAGAAAACTTAAAGAAGCTCGCGATTTAAAAGCAAAACAAAAGGAAAATGAGAAATTAGAACGGGAAAAAAAGAAAATTGAGCTGAAGGAGAAAAGGTTGAAGGAATTGGAAGAAAAACAACTGAAAAAGCAGGAAGAAAAGTTGCGACTAAAACAGGAAAAGAAGGAGAAAGTGGAACAGAAACGACTCCAGAAAACCACTGTAAAACCAAAGCAAAAGCGCAGCAAGAAAGTTTCAGAAGAAAGCAAGAAAAAGAGTGGAAGAGTAGTGAAGAATACAAGGGTTGTTAATGTCAGTGATATCGCGTTGAATCTTAAATCCTTAACTGAAGAAGCTATAAGAACAAGCATTCTAAGTAAAATCAAGACCTTTCCCAATATTTCACAACCTATAGTAGATTATTTGTCAACGCCAACAGAAAATGCAGAATCATTCCTTTTCAAAATGTGGAAAATATTGTTAATATTTTTTGAAGATGATTCCAAACCGAACGTAATTAATAGCAATTGCTTTTTATTAAGGAAATGGCATGAATTGCTTGATATTATAAATAAAAATGTTTATGCTATTTGTGGCATAGTAGTCACAAACAAATTATGCATTTCCAACGATAGCATTCAAGATCTGACATCAGTGATTTTTAAAGTTCTAAAAGTAAACCAGGCCATCCTCTACGAGAGAGAAAATTTAACGGTTGAAACTGTATCTCAAGTAGAGAGTTGGCTGCATTTATTTATTAAAGTCACAAATGCCCTTTCCAAGGCTATATATGAACATTTCACCAATAAAATACTAGGCGCCAAAAACCAACCCAAAACTGTGATAACAAATGACCCCCAATCAAGACCGTCAACTAATCCATTCCTTGATACAAGATTAGTCTCACTAGCAGGAGGTGTGATGGGCAAAATCGCAAAGCTCCACAAAAAGAAGGAAAATAGCAAATTCCCTAAACAAAAACACCAGGCTTGGGCATTCTCAGTTATAAATGCGGCAATTAGAATGAAACCGCATGAGCAGGATAAGCTTCCTCCCGGCTTACGAAGGAGAAATAAAGGGAACTTATATTTTCTGAACAAAAATTTCGAATATTTTCTTAAATCATTTGAAGAAATTGCAAGCTCTGTTATTACGGAGGAAAATTATAAAGCGCAAGGAAAAGAATTTGCTAAACTCGGAAAACCTAACTTTTTGGATAACCAAATTTTGAAAAACCAATTAGTCACAATTATAAACGATCAACTGGGCCCAAATACATCAGTCAAAAGAAAGGATCAGGAAGAATACGCAACAATATTTTTAAGAAAAATGACTAATGCAAGGTTTGGAGATTTTATTCGCTTGCACTGTGAAAATGATAAAGGAGGCTTGCTTTTAAGAGATACCTTGAAAAGTTTTCCAAGTAAAAAGAAGAAAGGCAAAGAAACCAAACCAAACTCAAGCAAACGTAACAAAAACACGATTAAAATATCTGAAGAATTACCTTCTAACTGTGAAGATATTTTTAATGAATTTGATGATTTTGATAGTGATTTTCAGTCCGAATTGGAAAATTTCCTAGAGCAATATGACACAACTAATATTCCTAATATTGAGTCAACACCCAAGTCTAAATCAAAATATGACACAACTACTGTTCCTAATATGGACTCAACACCCAAGTCAAAATCTAAAGCTCGACGAAGAATCTTGATTAATTCAAGAAGAGATATACCAATAGGTATATCTCGTCTTGATTAATTATATGTGATATTTTTAGCAATTTAGTGATAAACATTACGACTGTGATATGTTCAAAATACGTCACTTGTTCAGATTTTTTAATAAAAGAAACTAATTTCCCAAGTATCTTTTTTATTTTGAGTCCCAATTGGATGGATATACAAAATTGCTTGAAGTTGATTCTTCTTGCTAAAATACATTTAAATACTTTTTGTCTTTAGTTTTCTTAATCGTTTTAAGTTGGTTGTCACAATTGAAAGGGGAGCATCGCGGTAGTCATCGCGTTTAAACTTTCTGCCTCCCACTGCAGACTTCATTTTACGATTTCTCACAGCGAAGTTATAATTTATTCCTGACAATTTTCCTGCCATAGAAAATCTAAACTGCGAAAAAAGTGTTTCCACTGCGCTTCCATTTATCCATCCAGGGCAGATGAAATATCCTGGGTTATCATTAATAAAGGTATCCACTAACCCAATGAAACCATAAACCATTATCCTCAGTCTATCCCAAGTCTGAAATAAGAAAAAAAAAATAATTGTAACATCTTGTCTTTGAATTTTAAATCATACCTGCCAAGATAGGAATAGCCGTTGGGATTCCGTAGTTTCCAATCCAGGATAGGTAGCTGGAAAAGTTAGTTTCATTATATGAAAAACGTGTAAAGAGCTTTTTACTTTTTACGTACCCACAAGGCTATTTAACCAATTTACAAAATATTGGAATCCAGCCTTTATATTCTGAAGACATTGGTGACCCATATCACGAACAAAGCCATCATTAAATAAAATACCGTTTTCAAACAATTGACTGCAAGCGTACAGAAAGTTGTAAGTTTCGAGAATTTCGTCAGAATTAGGTGGTTTTGGGTCATTAGTCGGCAAAGCCATCTCATATAGTGCTGCCAATACTTCCTCTTGCTATTGTAACAAAATTAAATGATTTTGATTTTTTTTCTTATTGAGAGGAACCTCATTCTAGCCATTAATAATTTTTAGAACTGTATTACCTGCATCACCTTTGCCGGTTTGACGTTTAGTCGCGTCCACGGATCTCTGTAAACATATCGTTTCTGAAGACCTTTTACCAATGATGGTAAATTTTTCTCTTTCCGTTTCATGTTTACGTCGTATAATTGAAGAATAGCATTCCATCCAAATTCCACGTTATTTATTGAAAATAACCTAGTTGAGTTTGGTTTGGACTGATACAACGCAGCAATGAGGTTTTTCAGCTATTGAAAAAAACAAAAAATGCGTTATTTAATTGAAACAATCAATGATAAATATTAAATAAGCTAACCTCATGAGAAGGACAAATTATCCAATATATATCGTGGAATGGCCAAAATGGATTTGGGAAGCTGACTGGTATTTCATGTTCATTTGTATTGGAAAATCCGAAACTTCCTCTATGATTGACTGTAGTTTTCATGACACCAAGATTAGTGGATGCTCCATCACAAACCAGGCCCCGAACATGAAAGTCATGCATTTCAAAAAGAGCGATGACATCCATTAAGACTCCATATAGCAGGTTTTGCTTGATATTGCCAGCTGACGATATGTATGGCCCTAAAATATCAAATCTATTCGAAATATCTCTCCAAAGAAATTGGAGCATGTATTCAGTCTTCTTTGGAGTTTCATCATTCAAGAATGAGTAAACGTCATGAAGAGAACTCATCTCCTTAAGGGTCATGGCTAAACCCATAAGTTCATTATTTGTAGAATTCCACAAAACCTTCCCAATCACTTTAACTTCGTCGAAGATCAAGATTCCCTCCCCTAAAGGAGGTTGATGTCCAAGTTGTAATTTCTCAATTTTCATTTTTTCATACAAAATCTTTTGTTCAGATATGTAATTGTCTGATAGTCCTGGTCTTTCCAAGTTTGCCCTTGTAAACTCCTTCAGGGAAGTCTCACTTGGAAGTTGTAATAAATTGAAGCTTTTCAATGCCTTGAACGCTGCTGGGCTTCGAACGTACACCGCTAAAGCCAAGCGGTAGGTAATCATCGACCATCTGTTTCGCTTTGACCCAGTTTCTAAGTGTATATTTTGGAGATTTAATCAAAATTAGAATTCATTTTAGGGTTAAACATTTCTTTAAACTGGAATAAAACACTACAATAATTTACCATTTTTGTCTTGATCTTTTAAAAAGTTCTTCTTGTCTGTTTCATGTTGGGCCTGACGATCCTTTTTCCAGGCTGTTCTTAAGGCTAATTTTGTTTGCAAATCTGGTGCAGTGTTTATAACATCATTTAGTTTATCCGGAAATTTAGTCGATATTAAATCTACTATTTCGTTAAGTTCATTAGACTGAGTGTTATTTAACACAAGTGTCATTTTAGACAGTTTTTGTCGCAAGACTTTCAAATTTCGACCCAAATTTTGACGTTCTCTTCGAATGTTAGCAATTCTTTTCTTTCGGCTTCTCGGAGTGAGTTTTGAAATAGCGTATCTTGACTGACAATCTGTTTTCAATACCTTAGCTGGCCCTTTCTCTATTTCGTTTTCAGCTTTTCGTTTTACAGCATTTCGTTTATCACGATCCATGGAGCCTAGCAGCCACCGTTTACATTTTTTACAACGTGGAATGTTAAGTTTACCCACTGAAGTTTCGTTTAATTTTGGTATACATCGTTTCAAAATTCCTTCACATTTATTGGACACATACTTTGTATACGGGTATTTGAAGCAAGATATAAACGGTGAATGACTTTTTAATGCTATTTCATCTTTAGAAAACCCACAACAGATTTGATAATTTCCGCCATCAATCTCTTTTACCTTTTCTAGCATATCCAATAAATCTACTGATAAGTGCCACGTATTTTCACTTTCATTAAACGAGAACGAATTAGAAATATTTTTTAGTTCTCTATGATGCAGCTGAAGTGAAGACTTAAACGTCTCTAACGATATCACAATTCTAAGCGGCTTCAGAGTGACATTCAACTCACAAAATTCCCTGGAATTCGTGAAGCCTTGGTTTGGTTTTTCGAACTCGCTTACGAAATCATAAGGATAGGGTCAGTATGCATAACTTTGGACACTTTTTGCATAACCTTGAATAACTTCCGTTGCTTATATGTTAGACTCAAAATTAAAAAAGCAATGGAGAGAAGCATTCTTAAGACACATTCTCACAAGTTTTCAACTTTTAAAATGGAATACATTTTTCACAAAGTAGAGTTCCCCAAAGGCCGAATTCGTGCTCAACTTTGGACACTTCTATGTAACTTTGGACGCCCCCTTCCTAACTTTGGACACCCCTTCCTAACTTTGGACAGCGAAAAAAGGGTGACTTGGGCACGCATTAGGCGAATCACAATTGTTAAATACAAGTTGGGAAAACCAAAATATTACCTCTCCGTGTCAAGAAGTCAATGCGCTCCATAACAAGAATAAAACTTCAAAGCTATAACCCGATTACGATTAGCCCTTTCTTTGTGATCTAATTTCTACCATGATGCTTTCTTCTATTATAAAATTTAAACCTGATTATTTAAACGTGTATTTAACTTTCGGCTCACTCTGAACCGTTAATGTCCTTCATTACAGACACGAACATCAAAACCCAAAGTTTACTACACCTCAGGTCACAATTATTTACTCTTTGGTTCACTACGCCTATAGCGGATAATACTTGATTTACCCGACAGAGTCCAGACCTTAGCCTTCTTCACGAAATCATTAGATCAAGGATTATTCTATATACAGATGTAGTATAGCTCAAGTAATATATAAACAGCCATTTCAAATAATAATATTAAAAACTATCCTTGGAATATCTAAATGAAACAGAGCTTTAAAGCTACAAAACTACAAAATGCATCATAATTACGAAAAATATTTCCACATATTCACTTTATATTATGGATAAAGGGAATATTATAGTTCTGTAGGATGACTTTACACATCAAAACAAAACGAACGTATTACTCGGATTTACTCCTACGTAAAATATTAATAGACAGGCAAGGATTCATACCATTAAAGAAGGAGCGCAATATTATCCATATTTTCAATTCATATACAGAGAAAAGAAATTATTATGTTTCTGAGAGGAGCTTCCCATTTTGGTTGTTGTTTTGAAAAATATATCGCAATGCACGGGCCTTGATAAATATAGGAGGCAATGAAGGAAATATATCGCATTCACGGGCCTTGGTAGATATTGGAGGCAATGATTTAATCTCTCTCTCTTTGCACGAGAGGTTTATCTTTAATATTTAAATAAATATAATTATTTTTAATTATTTTAATCTTCAATAATTAACATTAATAATAGTTACATCGTTTAAAATAAAGTTATACCTATTATTATCTCATACTTTGCTAATATTGACGTTTAAAGTGAAAAGTACCCCTCCTGCCCGCTTCCTTCAGATTTTGGGGTATATATACTATTCGTTTCCATTATAATAGTAAGGAAAAAGCGCAATTGCGAAAACCTTTGGTGGCGATCCCACCTTAGGGAGGCTAGACGTTTCTCGTAACCCTAGCTGATCGCCGCGTATATCCTAAAACCAAACGATGATAATGGAGTAGAAGCCAATGATACAGATTGGTGTCTATGTGGAATAGACGGAAGACCAGTGGATGGTGGTGTTAGTAGCCAGTGTAAGTGCAGACTGGTGTCAATGTGGGATTGACAAAGAACAGAAGATGGTGGTGATTAGAAGCCAGTATGTACAGACTGGTGCCCAAGTCGAATGGACGAAGACCAAGAAGATGGTGGTGATTAGAAGCCAGTAAGAACAGACTGGTGTCCAAGTGGAATGGACAAAGACCAGAAGATGGTGGTATGAGAACTCAAGTAGAGGAGCCATTTCCGTGACTGTGAAAGCAGTTCGGAAATGGCGAACACGTTTGCTCCGATACGCAAACTGCGAACGCGGTCACGTGGGTGTAACAACAGACAGACACACAGACACACAGACACACAGACACACAGACAGACACACAGACAGACACACAGACACGGCCGTTACAGAACCTCTCCTGGACTACGTCACACGGAGAGGTAAAAACTTCGCAGTCTTCGAATTGAAATTGGCGCCAATTTTTAGTTCTATTGTAGCGCTACGTAACGGTTTTGAGAGATCCGATCCGAATCGAACCGCGGAGAGAATCGCGCCGTCTGCTCTAGCCTTTAATTTTGGCGCGCTGTTTGCCGCGTAACAATTTTAACAAACTGAGGACGTGTCCCTTATTGTTTTAAACTCTAAAAAAGGCTAATATCGCGAGTTAATTAGGGTTAACAAACGGAGAAATCGGCCAGCATGAAAGTGTCCAAAGTTAGAAATTTGCCCAGGTGTTTTTAAAGCTGAATATTTCGTCGAATTTCCCGCGTAAGACAGTGTTTAAAATACGGATTATGAAGCCAAAAAGTTGCTCTTTCGAATGGTTTCTAGTTTGTTCAGGTATGATTTCTCTAATTTTCGTCAAACCTTATTTCCCGGGACCAAAGGGTTGACCCCCGTCAAATTTGGCCGTAATTTAAATGGACGAGTTTGGGGAGTGGGCTAATTTGGCTCGTAACGTAGTCGGATGTTATTCTACGACTTTGAAGTATTTTTTTCTAAATTCCTCACATTCTAAGCTTTAAAATAAGCTATTTCATTATCAATTTGATGCATCCAGTAATTAAATATGATTTTTATAATAAAAGTGTCTAAAGTTGCAGCTGTCCAAAGTTAGGCACACTGACCCTAGTACACGTGATTTTTTTTAGAAATAATTATGGAACGGTTTCCACGTAGGGACACGTATTCCAAATCCAGCGAATTTGGTTCATAATTGTTAACTAGCTGCTTAATGGCAATTAAAAATAATTCCCGTACCGTTTCAGCACCGGGGGCAGCGGCAGCCTCCATGTTTTTTGTTTACTACTTTGCCCGAGTTTTTTTTTCTCTAGTCGGAAATACGTCATTTGCGTAATTCTCGTCTGTATGACGTACCCCCACGGAATCCAATGGGAAAGCGCGGATAAATGACAGATATGAAAGGGGTGGGGCTTATTTGTCCACTTACACCGGCGTAAGGGTAGAAGCCTAAAATCTGATTAATATGTGTCTTCTTATAGTAAATTCCTTCTTGGTCTGCTTTAGCTTCTGCTGCGCCCGATACGAACAAGGAGGATGTATAGTTGTATACCCCATTGAGTTCAGAACATATATCCCATTGAGTTCAGAACATATATCCCATTGAGTTCAGAACATATATCCTTCTAGAGTTCTATTTGGATATCGGGTTTTCGCGCTCGCGCGACCATAGTTTTTGAAATTATGGGACGGCCGGATAACTTTATCATTAGGTGGTGGCGGCATCTATTTCAGTTAAAAAACACATATTTGTTACTATGGCGTCTGCTATAATTTCTTAATATAGATAGGAAATGTTTAGAAACCGCTATGATAATGGAAGTAAATTGCTAGATTCGAGTAAAAACAGAGAAGGAACTGCATTAACCGATAGTATATGTATTTTTGAGCTTTCGTGATAGTCAACTTGACAAAAATGATCACCGCAAATGTCTTTTTTTGGAGTCCATTCAATTCCATTAATGGCCTGACACCATTGTTTTGGTAATTCCGAATTTTTTGTAGGCAATCTTAATGGTACAGTTCAAAAAGGGTTGAACTATCTAAATATTTATTAATTTTCTATACGTAAACACTTATGTCACAAAACATATTTATTTCTACCAGTGTTGACACACTTTTCTACCGAGCATTTTCGACCCATTTTAAAATTTAATACATTTTCACATTATGTGTTACTTTAATAACTAATAACATATAATTCCCAAGTAAAAACACGCATTTAATAAGAAATTGATCAATATTCCATTTACTAAATATCAAATTTTATTTATTAGGCTCCACTTACTGTTTTTCAATTACCTAACTTTCATATTTCGCGCTTTACTTCTTCCTAAGCCTAATTTACAAACTCAAGCTGCGGCGATCATAGACATTAGAACACTATTAAGAACCTAGACAAACTATTGAGAGGGGGGTCTCGCGACATTCTGTTACGAAAATTTCCATCCCACCCCTTCGCGTGTGTGATAGGGTTTTTGATACGTGGCGCCCCTATCGGCGAGCGAAGGAGCTATTCAATTTGAACAAAAAATAAATACCGTAATGTTTCATCTTGCAAATGTTTTAATTCTCTGTTAATAATCATCTCTTTATTTTACAAACACTTTTCCTTCCATTAATTAATACGTAAATTAATAAAAATTAATTAAATATAAAACGTCCCCGGCGGGATTCGAACCCGCGTTGTCTCCCTCCCAAGTACTGACCGCGCTCGAAGCTGCTTAACTTTGAGTGTTAACATGGGGTTAGTAATATTTTAGTTTATCTCGCCGCATGTAGATGGCGCTGCAAGCAACTCACCCTATCACACACGCGAAGGGGCGCTTCCACTGAACCCGAATCAAAGCTGAAAATTCAACTGTTCCTCTTGTATCTCTATGGCGGCGATTTTGCGGGGCGCTTTCCCGCATAATCGTGGGAAATTCTTTTAAGCTTCTCACGTAAGGCGACAGATGGCGCTAACGACTAATGATAAAGTAATGAAATTCGACGAATCGAGTACGCGAGGAGGAAATTCAACAAAAACTCTAGAAATAAATATATTAGAACTCAATGGTATACCCCCCTTGATAGAAGTACGCCTTGTGCCATTCTCATGCCTTGTCTTTCGCTGGCCTCGTCACCAAGGCAATAGCCCACTCAATTGCGCGTTAAGCTGCTCGAGAATTCTGTGTGAATCACTTTTTATAGTAGTAATTGTAAATAGTAATTGTTTTTGAGAGCATTCCTCGCCTTGAAATAGGACAACTACGAAATAATTCGACCAAATTGAAGTTTAAATATTCGAACAAATCTTATTTTATAAATATCTTCTACCATTTCAATTTCTATAAAACTGTTCTACCAAATGCATAAAGAGTGCTACCAGAAGTCTCTGGGGCTACTAGAAATACAACATTTACTATAGGAAGATTCGCAGCGACAAGTTTAAAAATCCCATATTCCTTTAAAAACCGTTAATGCATTATCCTTGTTCCTGAAGATATACAGACTAAGTAGCAGAGTCGAGCCACAGCGTCGTAGATCACGCGACTTGGTGAACGCAGGCTATTTTTCAAAATAACCAAGTCATAAATTTCAGGCTACGACCACGCTTAAGTTAACAATTACAACAAAGAAAATCAAAAAATTACGAATATCATGCACGCCCCTACTGCTTGCGAACCATAGAAACGCCATGGCAGAACCGTTTGAACATTGTCTGTCGTACCGTTGCTATAGACCCTTTTTACGTAAAAAAGAGATGTCAATCCTTAGTATCGGGACATATGGGAGGGGGGGGGGTTTGACCCCTCGCCGTCTCTGCTCTATTTATGATCTTTCCATCGACTCGACTCACTCGAGCGAGATGGAAGGCAAAGTTTTACCCCCGTGTCTTCCCATGTCGAAGTGGTCTATTAACATAAGTCAGTTTAACCAAGAGTAAAAATCATAACGTCCATGTTGAATGTGCTGCCATTGTTGAAATTTGCACTAAAATTAACAAAAGGTTTCACTATGGAGCGTTCAGGGCATAAACGGGGATATGTTAGCAACCTATTAACGACACAATGTCATACACGTACTCTCTTAAAAGTGATAATAAATGTAGTTATAAAATGTTTTCGGGGAATGGAATTGTGCTCGAAAACCCGAGATAAGTAAATTTTTCAAATTATTGAGAGGGAAAAAATTTACTACCAGTAAAGTAAGTTTATTCAATGGAATAGGGTGATGGAACATACTTTCTTAAGCATGTAAGTTTTAATTAAAAAAAAAGTTTCAATATCTGCGCATTCAGTCAAGTGATTAACCTTGTTCTTATCGATACTTTGTAGGTCTTGGTTAAATCCAAGACGCGTTTTGATTAATTTCTTTGACGTACTCGTTTAACTACAGAGTGAAAAACAAATTGTCAATATTTATATCGTTCAAGATTCTACAATATCTCCGGACGTAAAAGATGGAGACAGTATATACGCGACGTGTCTCTTTTAATATTAAATAAGACGCGCCCGTATATTTATTTATAACACGGGTCTGTCTACCTCTTAGTGCCCTAGCTAGCTTTCTCGGAACGTAAAAAAATCTTTCTCCAGCAGAAGGAAAAAGTAGCATTCAGCATGTCATAAGAGTACAGAGTACTGGGTGTTGCACTTTACCTTCAACCAGTCTCGGTGCTGCACCGCAATACAAGGAAACGATTTGCTATTATGTTTCACCGCGGTTGAACCAGAATCTAGCTAATTAACATATTTTTCATACTAGGATTATTGATACCATTTACACCAGGATGCCAGGCACTTAGTCCGCCAAGTAGCTTGGTCTCCTGGTGTAAATTGTATCAATCCTCATAGTCTGAAAGTTATGTTTAAAAATTGGCCTCAAAAGTTTTCTCCCTATATTTTTCTAAAAGTTTTCTCCCTATTTCTCCCTATATTTTTCTAAAAGTTTTCTCCCTATTTCTCCCTATATTTTTCTAAAAGTTTTCTCCCTATTTCTCCCTATATTTTTCTAAAAGTTTTCTCCCTATTTCTCCCTATATTTTTCTAAAAGTTTTCTCCCTATTTCTCCCTATATTTTTCTAAAAATTATTCTCCCTTTTTCACCCTATATTATTCTAAAATGAATTCTCCCTATTTTATTACAATTTGTCCCCCCAATTTATTGGACCAAAACGGATGTACATATGGCGCCATCTCTCGGCAAAATAAATCGTTTTTTTTCCCAATTTAGGCAGTATTTCAATTTTGACGTCATAGACCACGTGATATTTGGTCCAATTTTCTTATAACTTCCTGTTAGGGATAGTAGCTGCTGCTAGGGGGCGTTTGGAACATGATTGCGTTATCTTTCTGGGGGAACGAACTATCCCTAGCGTTAGTTAATCCATGGCCGCCCACTGCCAAAGCTAAGCCTGTGACGTTTTACCTAGGCACTGACGTAACAAATGAGATAGCTCTAGTGTCACTAGAAAGGGGGTGTAGATTGTGTATTCCTCCCTCTAGGGTCGCTCTTGTAATGGGGGGGGGGGAATCCTGTTCGCGGCGCCTAGTAAGGGGGATGACACTAAGCTAAGAAATAGCATATGTATTTACCTAGTAGGGACCAGTGTCGGTAGAGAGGGGAGTAGACTGTTTATCCCTCCCTCTAGGCGCGCTTTTGTAAGAGAGGATACTGTACGCGCCTGGTAGGGGGGATGACACTGAGCTAAGAGATATGACGTTTGCATAGTAGAACTGACATTACTCTATAGACATTAGAACCAAGGTTTTAATATTTTTTCCCCCTGAGGTAAAGTTTAAAAAATAAATAAATAAATCTTACTTCTACAAATTGTGTGTGTTTTCCCAAATCTTGGCTAGAGTCGGACTTTGTTCTGCTTCTAATTAATCCATCACTTTCCGATATATGAACCCCTAACAAGTTGTGCTCAATATATTGTAGAGGGTCACGAATTTCATCATACGCCTTTGATCGTTTAATTAGGTGACCATGCTCCTAGTTTCAAATAAATTTGACGTATTTACTTATAGATAGTTTACACACATGGAGGATTCATACCATATCAAGGTTCATACAACTTTTGGAAAACAAATTTCCCTGAGATTTCCAGGCTTTCCCCCCATATATGGATCCGATCAAATGTTATCGAAAGAGGGGGGCAAATAGGACTATTACATAATCAAAGGACATCCCCGTATCTCTAATATAACCACAGTTATGAGCCTACAAAATTTAGTGTAATGTTAATCCTATGGAGGGGGTTGTTTATTTTCGTTTTGCTTAATTACTCGGCCCCTGTTTGTTGTAGCCCTAAGTTTTTAGTATGGTTGGATGGGGGACAAATAGGACTATTACATACTCAAAGGACATCCTCGTATCTCTAATATAACCAGAGTTATGAGCCCCCAAAGTATAGTGTAATGTTAATCCTATGGAGGGGGTATGTTTTTGAACATTTTGCTTAATTACTCGACCCCTGTTTGTGGTAGCCGTACGTTTTTAGTATGGTTAGATGGGGGATAAATAGGACTATAATATACTCAAAGGACATCCCCGTATCTCTAATTATATAACCAGAGTTACGAGCCTCCAAAGTTTAGTGTAATGCTATTCCTATGGAGGGGGGGGTTATGTTTTTGAACATTTTGCTTAATTACTCGGCCCCTGTTTGTCGTAGCCGTACGTTTTTAGTATGGTTAGATGGGGGATAAATAGGACTATAATATACTCAAAGGGCATCCCCGTATCTCTAGTAGAACCAGAGTTACGAAACTCCAAAATTTAGTGTAATGTTAATCCTATGGAGGGAATATTCACGAACATTTTGCTTAATTACTCGGCCCCTGTTTGACGCAAATTTCCCTGAATTTTACTAAAAATTCCAAATTTCCCTGAGGTTTTTGTCAACTATTAATTTCCCAGGTTTGTGTGAACCCTGCATATACACCAGGAGGCCGGGCTACCTGGAGGACAGAAACCCGTCTGCTTTTGTCATCAAAGTAGCCCGGCCTTCTGGTGTAAATGGTATGAATCCTCCATGCATGTAAACCATCTAAAACACGATTAATAAATAATAAATAAAATACTTACGAGTGATTTGAGAGGTGATATTTTAGGACGATGACATAGATGTTCGCTTATTATTTGGCACCATTTTCTGCTAACTTTTTTGCACGCTTCAAGATCTTTATCATTCAAATAACTAATAATACGGGATACGGCGGGAGAAAACTGCGCCAAATCTTTGAAGAAATCGATGTGCGGCACTCCGATATCTTGACCATGTCTGTACACCGTAACTGGTCTAAACCTGGGTTTTTGCCTGACAAACTGGGGTGTTTTTAACGAATCTTCTTTAATAATAAATGGGGCAACACCGGGAATTTGAATTTCATCATTGGCACATGAAAAGTTTAGCCTCGGAATTGGTGAAAGTCCGGAATAGTTAACACTGGCTAGGCTTGTAAATCTATTGCTCGGAGAATAGCTCGGGGTAAATGCGTAAAGTCTATCACTTTCCCTTCGTAAATGACGATAAGAAGGAGTATCTGGCTCCGCACTTTTCCCGGTGGAGTAACCACTATCATTGACTTTCAAAATTTCTTGCGACAATGGTGTGCTTGTAGAGTTTAAAATATCATGAACAGGTGGATATTTGCTTTCATAATTCATCAATGAATTAATTACGCCTTGCTTGCTTTCCATGTTCATTTTGATCTAAGCCTATTAAAATAAATATACCTCAAACCTAGCCTACTATGCAAATAACCGCGCCAAATTAGTCAAAAAGGCGCAATTGTTTGTCATAAAAATGTGTAGCCCCTTTCCAAGCAAAGCAGCTCAAAGTAATAATTCTACTTTAAATACAGACTAAAGAAATAAAATAAAAAACTAGTAACATACCTTTCTTTTTGAAAATGCTTAAACCGCATACAATTCCGATTAACTATAAAACCATTTAAATATAATTCGTAAATACGAATTCAAGCCCGGGTACTACACATAGCGTTACAGCATTCAACCCAACAGACTTCTCCAGCCCGTTGATAACTGCAGTTTGAATTTCGGACTTTTAAACATAAGGAACCAATGAAAATGCAAAGTCCAAAAATACAACGGTTTTGGGGAGGGCGGTAGTACCACGTGAGAGATTGAACCAATAATATTTCGCTGTATATACAACACGATGACGTAATTTTGTATTTACGGAGAACCATGGGGGAGCACGGTGAGAAGTGATTGGACAATGTCAATAGATAACAAGAGTAGACCGTTGCCTACGTTAATCAAGGCCTGTGCGCGGTGGCTTCGAAGGGGGGACTTTTAAGAAACGAAACTTCTTATTTTCTCCCTGTTTTAGCGCGAGATTTCATTGATAGCGGGACCGAAACGCGCGCGAAATTAGTATTTAAAATTCCAAGCGCGAGAAAATGAACATTTCAAATTATTTAGGTCCAGCTATGCATAGTTTACAGGCGTGGAGGATTCCTACCATTAACACAAGGAGACCAAGCGACTTAGAGTGTAAAATCGTCTGCTATTTTACACTCTAAGTTGCCAGGTCTCCTTGTGCAAATGGTATGAATCCTCCACGCCTGTAAACTATGTATTGGCGCCTCAGGTGAGAGAATTTGGCAACTTAAATTGCCAAAATAAAAATAAAAATTGGCGCCGCGCACAGGCCTTGATTAACGTAGGCAACGAGTAGACATTACAAAATACACAACACAAGTAAACAGGTTAAAGGAGAATCAAAGGTTTACATTCTTTCTTTTTAAGGTTAAGGGTCATTTTTGACCATCGTGCTTAAAAGTACGTTTAAAATAACATAAAAAACTTTTATCAGTTTAAATAAATACCCCTTATCTAGTTTAAATAGGCATAACGAACTAAGCCTCGGTCAGAACAATGGATGCATCAACATCCAAGGAACCACCAAGACAACCCATGGTGTATATTTGCGGAGGTAATTTGAAATTTGATAATTTATGCCCTTTAACCCCTCACTTTTTAATCTTAAGGTCATTTTGACATGACTAATGTTTAAATATAAATATTTGCAGAATGTCATCAAGAAAATGAAATAAAACCAAGAGATCCTATTCGTTGCCGAGAATGTGGATACAGAATAATGTACAAAAAACGTACCAAGCGTCGTATCCTTTATTTTATATTATATTAATATTATATAAATCTCTTATAAATATATTTTACTTAACTACAAACTAAAGTCATCGTTTTTGATGCTCGATGATGCAATTTCAAATAAGAAAAAATAACCAAAAAAATTTGTATTTACTTTTAAGCGACATAAATCTCTGAAAATATTGTTTTTTTTATATTTTTGATGTCTGATGATTTGGCCCCTTCTAACATCTCCGAGACCAACTATAAAAATTAGTTAAATAAGAACAATGATCCCCCCAACCAAATTTATATCTTTCCTTTTACAAACCTGTCTAGCATCAGATTTTCCCAAGTCACCTCTCAAGTTAATGAGTTCAATTAATTGGTCATCTGATATGTCAGGATAGCTGTGAATCAAACTCTAAAGAAAAAACATTATAAGAATAAATGGGATATTGATTGCTAAGATTAAATTAATTATCCAATGATTGAACTTGAAGGGATTGGGAATAATAACATCAGGGTTCATACACACCTGGAAAACTTGGGGAAATATGTGGGAATAAAACCTGGATAAACTCAGGGAAATGTATGGGAGTAAAACGTGTAGACAGGGTTCATACAAACCTGGAAAACCTGGAAATATCAGGGAAATAAATAGTTGACAAAAACCTCAAGGAAAACTCAGGGAAATTTAGAATTTTTAGTAAAATTCAGGGAAATCAAGGAAATTTGCGTCAAACAGGGGCCGAGTAATTAAGCAAAATGCTCGTGAACATACCCTCCATAGGATTAACATTACACTATACTTTGGAGGCTCATAACTCTGGTTATATTAGAGATACGGGGATGTCCTTTGAGTATGTTATAATCCTATTTATCCCCCCCCCCCTCCTTCGTTAACATTTGCTAAATAGGATACTCCATATACAGGAAAAACCTGGAAATCTCAGGGAAATTTGTTTTCCAAAAGTTGTATGAACCCTGGTAGAAACTCAGGGAAAAAAACCTGGGAAATGTATGGGAAAAAAACCTGTAAAAACTTAGGGAATTATATGGGAGAAAAACCTGTAAAAACCCAGGGAAATATATGGGGGAAAAAACCTGGTAAATATATGGGAGAAAAACCTCTAAAAACTCAGGTAAATATATGGGAATAACACCTGTAAAAACTCGGGGAAATATATGGGAGAAAAACCTGTAAAAACTTAGGGAATTATATGGGAGAAAAACCTCTAAAAACTTGGGGAAACATGGGAAAAACCCAGGTAAATATATGGGAATAGCACCTGTAAAAACTCAGGAAAATATATGGGAATAACACCTGGCAAACTTAGGGAAATATATGGGGTAAAAAACTGCTAAACTCAGGGAAATATATGGAAAAAAAAGCCTGCAAAACTAATACATGGGAAAAAAAATGGAAAACACAGGGAAATATATGGGGAAAAAAAAAACCTGCAAAACTTTGGAAAATGGGTTTTCCAAAAGTTGTAAGAACCCTGAACATTATACTGTGCCAACCAAAGATGTTAGCCAAAAATTTATAATAACATACCGATATTTCCAAGGACAACATATTTGTGTCATAAAGCTTCAAAACCACCGCAAGTTGAGGGAATGCGTCTAAAGGTGAAGTGTTTTGCTGGTTCTGAAGGGGAAAAAAAAATATATTTGAATATTACAATCAATGATGGGCACTGTCCAATCTGAGACTGTTATCAGTCACCAATATCACTATTTTGCCAATATGTTAGTTTGGGCTTAAAGGAAAACTTCAGATAACATAACATAACCTTAAAAGAACACCCTTTTTCTAAATATAGGGTAAAAGGAAAAATAAATGATCTCTTATTACAAAATAATTAGCATTTAATTAGTGTTAACACGAGTACTAATGTGCTGCCATTAGTTTAGTGGCGTCTGCTAAATCGAACCACTTACTGCTACAGGATTGGTTGAATTTTCACAGGCTGAGAGGGACATAGCCCACTCGATCACGCGCGTAAGTTTTACTTTTATATTTAGAAAAAGGCTGTTCTTTTAAGACATAATATTATGTTTCCTGAGCTTTTCCTTTAAATTAATGTTAGAAAATTTTGAGGGTGAAGTAGAAAATCAAGTGATTTTTTTATCGATTCTTCTACTAATTTTAAGACCAGTCTGCATAGTGAAACATTCAGGAAATACCAGCTCCGAATGATTTTAAAATTCAAATTAGGTTCAGATTTGAAGGATAATTTTAAATAAGGACTTCTGACCAATCGCGTAACGCCCTCCCTTTTTATTAACAAAATTCTCGTGGCACGCTCCATGTCTCGCGCCACAATTGTCACGTCGCCTGCAAATTTTATCAAATCTCGTGATAAATTTCATTCAACACGGAGCATGCGTGCCATGAGAATTTTGTTAATAAAAATGCAGGGCGTTACGCGATTGGTCGGAGGGGCTTATTTAAAATTACCCTTAAAATGTGAACCTAATTTGAATTTTAAAATCATTCGGAGCTGGTATTTCCTGAATGTTTCACTATTTGCAGACTGGTCTTATAATTAGTAGAAGGATCGATAAAAAAATCACTTGATTTTCCACTTCACCCTCCCTTTAATAACTGGGTAGGTATTGTTATCAGTTAATTATAACTTTTAAACCTCCCAAAATCATCATAACCAATCATTATATTAGTAACTTTAAAAAATACTTAATAGGTCAAAAAACTAACTCACTTTTTCTTTTTCTTTAACAACGGATTTCAACTTAATGAAAAGAGCCTTTAGAACTTCTCCTTCCTTTGAAAACTTATCAGCCACCTCTTTCCTTTCTTCGTAATTACGGAAAGCGGTTTTTCTTTGCAACAGAGCACGAATATAACTCTTAGCAATGCGTTTTTCAATTCCTTTCATGATGTCATCGAAATTGCAGGGCCACAAGTGGGTATAATCATGGCAATAATCCTCCAGAGTCGCGCATATAGTGTCAACCATATTTGTACCCGTTAATTGCCTTTAATTTAGAAATAATATTAAAATTAATTACATAACATAACATAATGAAAGAAAAGACTATTGTTTACCATTTTCTCGTTAAAGCATCGGCAAGCTCTTTATCCAAATCCAAAAATACTTCATCTTGTAGATACCCTAATCTGAAATACGTTATTACTTATTATTACTGCCATTAATTAAAAGTGTAATTAGTACCATAAGTTTATAAGATATGTTCCATAAGTATGACACGTCTTGTATTCGGTAATGCTAGAGATACTTACAGCTCGAGCTAGTTCGAGAACGACAACGCGAGAATTGAAGTCCTACACTCGGTTAATTTTGCAGACTTCCATCTTCCTATTTAGTCTGTACTAAGCCTTTACAGGGTTCATCCAACTTTTGGAAAACAAATTTCCCTGAAATATCCAGGTTTTTCCCCATATACTTCCCTGAATTTTCCAGGTTTTTCCCCGTACATGGAGTATCCTATGGAGCAAATGTTAACGAAGGAGGGAGGGGGGGGGCAAATAGGACTATTGCATAATCAAAGGACATCCCCGTATCTCTAGTAGAACCAGAGTTATGAGCCTCCAAAGTATAGTGTAATGTTAATCCTATGGTGGGAATATTCACGAACATTTTGCTTAATTACTCGGCCCCTGTTTGTCGTAGCCCTAAGTTTTTAGTATGGTTGGCTGGGGGACAAATAGGACTATTACATACTCAAAGGACATCCTCGTATCTCTAATATAACCAGAGTTATGAGCCCCAAAGTATAGTGTAATGTTAATCCTATGGAGGAGGTGTTCACGAACATTTTGCTTAATTACTCGGCCCCTGTTTGTCGTAGCCGTACGTTTTTAGTATGGTTGGATGGGGGATAAATAGGACTATAACATACTCAAAGGGCATCGCCGTATCTCTAGTAGAACCAGAGTTACGAGCCTCCAAAGTTCAGTGTAATGTTAATCCTATGGAGGGGGGGGGGATGTTCACGAACAATTTGCTTAATTACTCGGCCCCTGTTTGACGCAAATTTCCCTGATTTCCCTGAATTTTACTAAAAATTCTAAATTTCCCTGAGTTTTCCCTGACGTTTTTGTCAACTATTTATTTCCCTGATTTTTCCAGGTTTGTATGAACCCTGCTTTAACAGCGCCTCACCAGGCAGGCGTCGCTTTACCTCGAATCTATGACCTACGTCACTTCATGACAAGCTCCAGTTTCTAAGTTACCAGTGACAAACTTATGTGGAACATATCTTATGAACTTATTAATTTTTTATTACGTTTCTATTCGTAGGTCTTCATAATGGTATTGAAGTATCTCGTGGGTTTTTTCCGCTTCATTATCATCTTTACTAGATTTCCAATAACGATTATAAAGTTGTTTAAACATATCCTTAAACTGTTGACAATTATTTGCTACAGCCACCTATTTAAGTATTTAACATTAAGTACTTAATTCTAAATCAGGAACAAAAAGATTAGGGCACACGCACCATGTAATGTGTATAATATTTACAGACACTTCGATCTTCAAAATGTTTATAAGAATAGTCTTTAATTGCGTCTATAAAAGGAAAATGTTTTCAGTTCTATTGTTTTAATTTTAAGTCCTTTAAAGGGACTGCAAAGAAGGCATCAGCGGGTGGGTAAAAATTATTTGAAATACGTCACAGACATCACGTAATGCCAAGATACAAAGCCTCCTCATGGAGTGGAACTGGACATTTAGTCCTTGTTTTTTTGCAAGATTGCAGCGCCAATTCCATGAAGTGGTAGTTTTCGAAATAAAACGAACTAAGCTTCTTTGAACCACGCCTCTCCTCGGTCACGTGCTTCTGACGTATTTCAAATCATTTTTACCCACCCACCGATGCCCTGTTTACAGTCCCTTTAACGTTGCCGAGGGAAACAAAAAAAAAACCCAATTCTAGTGTACCTATAGAGAGTGGTACTAAGAGGGGAGGAGCTACGGGGGCGTGACGTCAATATCTGTAGTCTAAATAGTATGGCCTAAGCTGACGACCTCCAATATAGTCCCCAAAAACCGAGGTAAGAGATAGGAGGGTATGACGTCATGAGAAAGTTCGTGGTAGTAGACTAGAAAGAGGTCTGAGGGGTGTAGATTAATAGGGCTCCTCCCCTTTCCACCAAAATGGTGTCACACTCACTTTACAGAGTGGAAGGCTTATGGGGGAATGCATCAGATTGGTTAAGCAGATGCATGACGTTTAATGGAGAATATTTTCACCCCTTTGCCCACTCCATATAGAGCTATCTCAGACGCCTTGGTGTGACGTCACCCATGCTATTTGCTCATAGAACCAAAGCGGTACCAAACATGGCCGCCCACTGCCAAAGCTAAGCCTGTGACGTTTAACCTAGGCACTAACGTCACAACTGAGATATCTCTATTGATAAACCGACCTAATCTCGTATTCTTATTTCATCCCCTTTCTCATGGGATTTTCGTTTCCTTTCACAGGAAAGCATTAATTAACATAACATTATACTTCAAAAGAACGGCGCTTATCCAAATATAAAAGGAATTATATTATTTACAAAATAATAAGCATTTAATTAGTCTTAAAAAACGAGGACTACTGCGCCATCCGCCATTGCCTTAGTGGCGTCTGCTAAACCGAACCTCTTACATGCGTGATCGAGTGGGCTATGCCCTATCTTACCCTTACCTCTCTCTCAGAAAGTGGGAATTCAACCAATCCCACAGGGGCTTACAGACTCCACTAAACCAATGGCGGTTGGCGCAGTATTCCACGTTTTTAAGACTAATTAAATGCTAATTATCATATTGTAATAAGAGATCGTTAATTTATCTTTTTTAATATTTAGAATAAAAGGTCTTTCTTTTAAGGTATAATGTTATGTTACTTGAACTTTTCCCCGTTAAAATTAGACTAAAATTAATTAATACCTCTATACATTTTCCTAAATGACACAACTTGACGTAAACTCTCTAACATCACCCTGTTAACTACATCTTGGTTAACAGTGCGAGCCAGATGAAGCTAAAATTAAATCAAATTAATTAATTAATTAAGTTTTTGCTAAAAAGTAAAAAAAATCAATCATAAATATCAGTATTTATGTAAAAGAACAAAAAAAAATAATAGTACGTGTTGATCAATCATTTGAATCAAAATAACAGGAAGTGACGTATGAAAGTAGCCATTTCCATCCGCTTCTGGTTCAGCGTCTCTACTCCAATCTTTCACTTCGGTAGCTAAAGTATTTTTCATCCATTCTTCGTAGTTGGTTCTCATATAATCCATGAATCTTAATTAATTAATTTAACTCAAATTTAGAACCAATAATTATTAATTACTTAAGATCATTCTCAGACTCCCGTTAATTACTTTTGAATTAATTTTTCAACCAAGCTCTCTTCTAACAAGGGCTCTAACTTGTTAACGTCTATTCCTAAATCAGGGTGTCCCATTAACTCTTCGCTCCTATGGTTTTAATTTGAATTAAAGTAATTTTTAATCGGAATTAAAATGATTCAGAATTAATTATACTTGTATGTTTTTAGCCAGGCTAATAGAGTCATATATTCATTGCCTTCTAACCCATTCAAGACAATGTTGTGCAGCTAATTTTAGAAATAACTCGTTAGGGATAATTCCCTGATGAGATTTTGTCATCATTTTTGTAAAGATACTTACATGTTTTGAAATACAGTTGTGGTAAATCTTGACATATTGGTTAACAATGTCATACCATGGAGGAAAACATGGTACACAGAAAACTTTGAGTACTTTAAGATCATCCAGAATAATCATGCGGTTGATTTCCAAATGTCGAACGAGCCACATTTTATTTTCTTCTCTAACTTCCAATTGGTTTCCTTCAATCCTACATTATTTAAAGTTAATTTACTAGTTTATTACTAGGATTGTGTAGTGCAACCTGTTTTTCTAGAAGTTTGTGGGTATTCGCGAGTTTTCCATAAAGCTATAGTAACACTACGCGAGTCCGGTTTTTTCCCCTACGCGAGTCCGTTTGCTCCCCCCTACGCGAGTCCGTTTTTTCCTCCCCCCTACGCGAGTCCGTTTTTTTCCTCCCCCCTACGCGAGTCCGTTTTTTCCTCCCCCCTACGCGAGTCCGTTTTTTCCTCCCCCCTACGCGAGTCCGTTTTTTCCTCCCCCCTACGCGAGTCCGTTTTTTCCTCCCCCCTACGCGAGTCCGTTTTTTCCTCCCCCCTACGCGAGTCCGTTTTTTCCTCCCCCCCTACGCGAGTCCGTTTTTTCCTCCCCCCCTACGCGAGTCCGTTTTTTCCTCCCCCCTACGCGAGTCCGGTTTTTATCCCCATACGCGAGTCCGGTTTTTCCTCCCATACGCGAGTCCGGTTTTTCCTCCCCTACGCGAGTCCGGTTTTTCCTCCCCTACGCGAGTCCGTTTTCCCCCCATACGCGAGTCCGTTTTCTCCCCCCTGCGCGAGTCCGTTTTTCCCCCTGCGCGAGTCCGTTTATTCCCCCCTGCGCGAGTCCGTTTATTCCCCCCTGCGCGAGTCCGTTTATTCCCCCCTGCGCGAGTCCGTTTATTCCCCCCTGCGCGAGTCCGTTTATTCCCCCCTGCGCGAGTCCGTTTATTCCCCCCTGCGCGAGTCCGTTTATTCCCCCCTGCGCGAGTCCGTTTATTCCCCCCTGCGCGAGTCCGTTTATTCCCCCCTGCGCGAGTCCGTTTATTCCCCCCTGCGCGAGTCCGTTTATTCCCCCCTGCGCGAGTCCGTTTATTCCCCCCTGCGCGAGTCCGTTTATTCCCCCCTGCGCGAGTCCGTTTATTCCCCCCTGCGCGAGTCCGTTTATTCCCCCCTGCGCGAGTCCGTTTATTCCCCCCTGCGCGAGTCCGTTTATTCCCCCCTGCGCGAGTCCGTTTATTCCCCCCTGCGCGAGTCCGTTTATTCCCCCCTGCGCGAGTCCGTTTATTCCCCCCTACGCGAGTCCGTTTTCCCCCCCCTACGCGAGTCCGTTTTTCCCCCTACGCGAGTCCGTTTTTCCCCCTACGCGAGTCCGTTTTTCCCCCTACGCGAGTCCGTTTTTCCCCCTACGCGAGTCCGTTTTTCCTCCCAAATCAGGACTCGCGCACCTCTATATTTATTACCAAAAAAAAAATCATTTATAAAGTTACCTTTCCATGACTGCATCTTTCAAAACCTCAAAAGCTTTTCGTTTCCATTGTTTCGGTCTTCCAGGCGCCAAAAATCCAACATTTCTTTGACGTTCAAGAGCAATTTTATCAGCTGTTTCTTCTCTCTCAATAATACGAAGTGCCGTGACAATAACTTGGGGTTCTTTTCTAACAGTATCCAAAGTACGACGTAAAACAAGCCATAATTGCTTGCCAAGATTATCCGACAGTTTTTCAACATCACTGAAATAATACTTGAGCGTCTGGTGCGGAAAAAGACATTAAATACTATTAAGCATTCTATTAATCAAGGATTAAAGTTACGTGGCTGTCAGTCGGACTTTGTTGCGGTAACTTGGACATCTCAAACAAGATTTCGTCCCTGGAATTTTCCAGATCTGACAATCTTTGATGAGCGTGTAAAAGCTTTCCTTCATTAATGAAAGCCTGCGTTTTTTGAACACTGCCAGGAACGTTAAATATGTGTTTCAAGTTTTCAATTGCAGTGACATGCTGTGTGTCGCAAAGTAGATATCAGAATCAGTCTGTAAATAACATGAACCTCCAGGCATAGTTTTTAACGTACTTGGCTGTGATTAATAGCTTCTTTCTTAACATCTTGTAATTTGTCCGATAGTCGAGGTATCAACTTGAATGAATCTTCAATTTCTTGAAGGCTATAGACAGTCGGATAAGGGTTAAAAATTTATCCTCATCTACCATCAAAATGGCAAGAACGGCAATAGATGCTACTGATTGGCAAAGTGGGCTGCTGAGGCTTTTAATATTTGACTATATAAATCAAAGTCCTGACTGACTGACTGACTGACTGATAATCAACGCCCAGCCCAAACCGCTTGCCCTAAAAGGCTGAAAATTTGCAGGAACGTTACTCATAAGTAGTAGGCGCGTACTAAGAAAGATTTTTCCAATCCGCCGCCGTCTTAAAAAATGGCGCCCAAAAATGTAAAAAAACTTCTCTATGCAACATAGTCCGCGTGTTTCAACTGATTTCACAAATATTTAGTACACTGGTTTCCTTTAAGCTATAGACGGACAGAATGGTCTTTTGGGTTCGATTTGTTGCCATCTTTTTAAATGGCGGCCAAAAACCTAAAAACCCTTATAATAATGTCCGCGTGAAGAGTAATAAAAAATGCATCCTGACGGGCTGACGGGCAACACCGAGTGCCTTCGCTCCTAGGGTGCTACAAAAATATTAGTCATCAGTAAAATCTACCCATTAATTCTTTATATCATTTTGATGGAAGTTCTTATTACAAGCGAGCGACGCCGCGGGTAACAGCTAGTATTTGATATATTCCATGCACCCTACATACTTATGCTTTATCTCTTTGATATCTTGCAATGAAGTTTGAAGATGATTTAGACTAGTTTTGACACCATCAAGTTGAGATTGCATGGTAGTCTTTAACATGGCTTCGACTGAAGCTTTTTTGCGACTGACTTTCCTCTTATATTGTTCAACTTTTTCTAATTGATCTGGGCGTTGAAGCATAATCGCCTACATGTTGGTGAAAATTAAAAATTTCTCCCGTTTTAAAATTTAAACTTTACTCACGACATGCTTTGCGGCAGTGGCTCTGGCTTCAGCTTCCATAACATCAACAGCATCCATTTTGTTTATTATTATGAAGACTGAATCTGAATTTCACCCTAAGCCTTGGTCTATCAATTTTTGAAGTTTCACAATTAAGTGTACACTCAATTAAACTGTATAGAAATTTCGGCCTTATTAAAAAAAAACAATATTTTAAATTATTTGTCTACTGACTTAAGCTGAAAACTTATTTAAATCCATTCGCACACAGAAATCTACTTCACGTCGCGGATGGTGGGTGGGTGTCAACTGTCAACACTCACCTCTGACCTTGTGCCGGTCTCGGGTCACTGACCCTGAGGGACCAAGACCATAACCAAGACCGGCAAAGAATTAAAATATATTAACTAACTTCTTTAAATGTAATTATTAAATTATTATTACTTGTGCCTGATAAATGGCTTTTTTCCGCAAACTTATGTACAGCGCTGATTTGTATTTTTCAAAGTATTCACCCGGGAAATTTGAAATTAAAATATCTACCTACCTTCGCTGACAATTACTTTCACCCTTTTACTTTGAAATTAACTACGAAAGTTGAATATTATATTGAAAAAGACCGTTTTAGAACGTTTTTATTACCTAGCGTCACATTTAGTACCTAAACCTACTGGAAAATACTAAAATAGGCAGTGCAATGCGGTTCGTAAGCCTTTGTTTTTGACAAATGACATATCATAGCGCACTCGATCACCACGTACTTTCGCTGACCAAACTTTCACCCTTTTACTTTGAAATTAACTACGAAAGTTGAATATTATGTTGAAAAAGACCGTTTTACAACGTTGTTATTACCTAGCGTCACATTTAGTGCCTAAACCTACTGGAAAATAGGCAGTGCAATGCGGTTCGTAAGCCTTTGTTTTTGACAAATGACATATCATAGCGCACTCGATCACGCGCTCAATAACGCTAGGTGCTCGCCCTATAGCTGACCGCGTGGGCTATGTTTAGATGAGCAATAGATATTTTTAATCATAAAGACCTTTCTTTAAAATAATTCAAAAACAACAAGATTGACTGGATTTATTATTAAAATTGATTATTATTATAATAATGCAATACCGATAACATTATAACATGGGTATTTGTAACACTATTATTACAACTAAAAAAAAATCACAGGATCTTCACTGGGGGGGTTTTTAGTTTTACCACCACAATAACATTTTCCATCTGGGACTGAATTATATTATTTTAAATATGTAAATATACATGTATAAAAAATACGGAGTTTAAACCCTAATTTTTGCTAAAAAGAAAAAAAAACAGGTCACCTCAGACTCTAAGAGGATACGTCCAACTTAGGTACACTAAGGAGGAGAATGAATACTTTATATATAATATAAACAAGGAAAGATTGAAGAGTAAAGTTGTTCGGAGATTGTAAAAATGGCTCCATTGCGCATTTAGCTTTGAGCCTTGGACATTTCGGCGAATATTAGTCGCGAAGTGAAAGCCACAAATATGGCAAAGACTACAGTCATTATTGTGCCATAGCTCATGGAAACGCCAAATATCTAAAGACAATAACGCTGTTAATTGTTACTGAGATTAAGAGTTCCGGAAACAAGACGTTTTACTGTCTCATTTCATACCATCATATTCAATGGGTTTTGGCAAAGGAATCGTATGACTTGAAGACGTTCTTCAGTTGGACAAATACACTACAAAAAATTAACTTTCATTTAAAATTATATTGAAATTGACCCCTTATATCTGATTACTATAGCCGGGACGCTCCTGGGCACGACCGACGCGAACAGGAGGCGCTTGGGCACGACCGACGCGAACAGGACGTGCAGGGGTTCGGCCGACGCAAAGGGGACGTGCAGGGGCTCGACCGACACGAAAGGGACGCGAGGGGGTTCAGCCGACGGGAAAGGGACGCGGGGGGTTCGACGGACGCGACGGGGTTCGGCCGACGCGAAAAGGACACGACGGGGTTCGACCGACGCGAATGGGACGCGACGGGGTTCGACCGACGCGACAGGGACGCGACGGGGTTCGACCGACGCGACAGGGACGCGACGGGGTTCGACCGACGCGACAGGGACGCGACGGGGTTCGACCGACGCGAATGGGACGCGACGGGGTTCGACCGACGCGAATGGGACGCGACGGGGTTCGACCGACGCGAACGGGACGCACCGGGGTTCGACCGACGCGAACAGGACGCACCGGGGTTCGACCGACGCAAAAGAGACGTGCAGGGGCTCGGACGACGCGAACACGACGTGACGGGGTTGGGCCGACGCAAAGGGGACGTGACGGGGTTGGGCCGACGCAAAGGGGACGTGACGGGGTTGGGCCGACGCAAAGGGGACGTGCAGAGGTTCGGCCGACGCAAAGGGGACGTGACGGGGTTGGGCCGACGCAAAGGGGACGTGACGGGGTTGGGCCGACGCAAAGGGGACGTGACGGGGTTCGGCCGACGCTAAAGGGACGTGACGGGGTTCGGCCGACGCTAAAGGGACGTGACGGGGTTCGACCGACGCTAAAGGGACGTGACGGGGTTCGGCCGACGCTAAAGGGACGTGACGGGGTTCGACCGACGCTAAAGGGACGTGACGGGGTTCGACCGACGCTAAAGGGACGTGACGGGGTTCGACCGACGCTAAAGGGACGTGACGGGGTTCGACCGACGCTAAAGGGACGTGACGGGGTTCGACCGACGCTAAAGGGACGTGACGGGGTTCGACCGACGCGAAAGGGACGTGCAGGGGCTCGACCGACGCGAAAGGGACGTGCAGGGGCTCGACCGACGCGAAAGGGACGTGCAGGGGCTCGACCGACGCGAAAGGGACGTGCAGGGGTTCGACCGACGCGAAAGGGACGTGCAGGGGTTCGACCGACGCGAAAGGGACGTGCAGGGGTTCGGCCGACGCGAAAGGGACGTGCAGGGGTTCGACCGACGCGAAAGGGACGTGCCGGGGCTCGACCGACGCGAAAGGGACGTGCAGGGGCTCGACCGACGCGAAAGGGACGTGCAGGGGCTCGACCGACGCGAAAGGGACGTGCAGGGGTTCGACCGACGCGAAAGGGACGTGCAGGGGTTCGACCGACGCGAAAGGGACGTGCAGGGGCTCGACCGACGCGAAAGGGACGTGCAGGGGCTCGACCGACGCGAAAGGGACGTGCAGGGGCTCGACCGACGCGAAAGGGAGGTGCAGTGGCTCGACCGACGCGAAAGGGACGTGCCGGGGCTCGACCGACGCAAAAGGGACGTGCAGGGGTTCGACCGACGCGAAAGGGACGTGCAGGGGTTCGGCCGACGCGAAAGGGACGTGCAGGGGTTCGACCGACGCGAAAGGGACGTGCAGGGGTTCGACCGACGCGAAAGGGACGTGCAGGGGTTCGGCCGACGCGAAAGGGACGTGCAGGGGTTCGACCGACGCGAAAGGGACGTGCAGGGGTTCGACCGACGCGAAAGGGACGTGCAGGGGCTCGACCGACGCGAAAGGGACGTGCAGGGGCTCGACCGACGCGAAAGGGACGTGCAGGGGCTCGACCGACGCGAAAGGGACGTGCAGGGGCTCGACCGACGCGAAAGGGACGTGCAGGGGTTCGGCCGACGCGAAAGGGACGTGCAGGGGTTCGACCGACGCGAAAGGGACGTGCAGGGGTTCGACCGACGCGAAAGGGACGTGCAGGGGTTCGACCGACGCGAAAGGGACGTGCAGGGGTTCGACCGACGCGAAAGGGACGTGCAGGGGCTCGACCGACGCGAAAGGGACGTGCAGGGGCTCGACCGACGCGAAAGGGACGTGCAGGGGTTCGGCCGACGCGAAAGGGACGTGCAGGGGCTCGACCGACGCGAAAGGGACGTGCAGGGGTTCGACCGACGCGAAAGGGACGTGCAGGGGCTCGACCGACGCGAAAGGGACGTGCAGGGGCTCGACCGACGCGAAAGGGACGTGCAGGGGTTCGGCCGACGCGAAAGGGACGTGCAGGGGCTCGACCGACGCGAAAGGGACGTGCAGGGGTTCGACCGACGCGAAAGGGACGTGCAGGGGCTCGACCGACGCGAAAGGGACGTGCAGGGGTTCGACCGACGCGAAAGGGACGTGCAGGGGTTCGACCGACGCGAAAGGGACGTGCAGGGGCTCGACCGACGCGAAAGGGACGTGCAGGGGCTCGACCGACGCGAAAGGGACGTGCAGGGGCTCGACCGACGCGAAAGGGAGGTGCAGTGGCTCGACCGACGCGAAAGGGACGTGCCGGGGCTCGACCGACGCAAAAGGGACGTGCAGGGGTTCGACCGACGCGAAAGGGACGTGCAGGGGTTCGGCCGACGCGAAAGGGACGTGCAGGGGTTCGACCGACGCGAAAGGGACGTGCAGGGGTTCGACCGACGCGAAAGGGACGTGCAGGGGTTCGGCCGACGCGAAAGGGACGTGCAGGGGTTCGACCGACGCGAAAGGGACGTGCAGGGGTTCGACCGACGCGAAAGGGACGTGCAGGGGTTCGACCGACGCGAAAGGGACGTGCAGGGGCTCGACCGACGCGAAAGGGACGTGCAGGGGCTCGACCGACGCGAAAGGGACGTGCAGGGGTTCGACCGACGCGAAAGGGACGTGCAGGGGCTCGACCGACGCGAAAGGGACGTGCAGGGGCTCGACCGACGCAAAAGGGACGTGCAGGGGCTCAGCCGACGCGAATAGAACGCGCCGGTGTTCGGCCGACACGAACGGGACGCGACGGGGCTCGACAGTCGCGAACGGGACGTGACGGGGCTCGGCTCACCCGAACGAGACGCGACGGGGTTCGGCCGACGCAAAGGGGGGTTCGGCCCCCACTAACGGGACGCGACAGGGTTCGGCCCCCACTAACGGGACGCACCATTAACCATTCATACCTGAACCATCCGATTGCCTTCCATATTAACTTCAGCAAATGCAGAGCACAAAAGTGGAAGCAGCAGTAATGGAACAACGAATAAAAGGACATCCTGCACTGTTGGCGTATGATCTTGCCAGTGTATCAAATAAATGAAACACCAAACAATCACGAGCGAAATGAGCGAAGCCATCCAGCGTTGAAGAGCACACGATGTTACCCTCAAGCGACACTAAAAAGTCCCAATCACATCCACAAACGAATTAACCCAATCATTCTTTTTGTACCTAAGTAACGTAAGAAACTATAAGTTTATTACAGAAAGTTTCCAATATTTATGAAGAATTTCTGCGGTTGTCATTGTGTGTGGAGTAACCGAAATATTATCGCCCGTGTTCTCTTCAAAGTTTCCACTCTGAATTGGAATGAACTTTGATGGCTCCGCCTAATGTATAAGCCAAGATTAAAAAACCAAAAAAACACAGTCAAAACTTGTAATTATACTATTTACAGAGGAATTGTGAGATTTCCTTTTAAGAAACGTTTCATCTTTAACTCCTTCAACACTTTCAGTATCGTTCCTCATTTCAATCTCAGAATCACTTTGACTCTTGAATCTGGAAGCGTTTGATAATGTGCTAGTGAGATTTTGCTCAGACAAGGAACTGGAGCCCGTTGACCGAGTAGATTCCTCCGAAGAATTTATATTACTGCTAATTGTTGGACTTTTAGGTTTACGATGCACCAACATAAAACGATTATCCTCGTCGCATATTAAAGAAGAGTCTTCTTCGAGCCAAAAGGTTTCTGCATAAATTAAAAATGAAGAATATCAAAAAAAAAAAAAAAAATGAAATTTCACTAGTAAAACCAGAAGTGAGATGAGACTAGAAGTGAAGGGCTATTCACTAGCATTGGTAATAGATCCTGGCACTAGTGAACAAATTTGAGGATTTTATGCCTACACTACTGAGAAAAAAATTGGTCGAGTTCCAAAAACATTTCCTACCCACTTCCCCTCAACCTAAAGCCGCGGAACACGGACGCGGGTGCTTGAATCTAGTTCGGCCGTCTACCGCCGCGAGCGTCTCACGTTTTGGAGGGGAAATTCTGAAACCGCCACTAGAGGGCCAACCGTTGGTGCGTTATCAAGAATATTCACTTTCGCCGAGTGAAGAATTTGGTTATCTCAGTACTTCTGGTCTCATTTCACTTCTGGTAAAAGTAATCTTCAAATTGCCTTCGCAAATATCTTCTTTTGTCATGGGATCAACTTTAAACTCTTGAGCGTGATAATGGTCATAAACTAACGCATCCAACTCAAGTTCTCGAACAAATCTCCTAATTCCTGAGAGAGGAGATTGATAATATCAAAACTGAACGAGTCATCGACGCTTAGATATTAATTACCAATAGTGTGTGTACGACACAGAGAAATTAAGACAATCGCGACTAATGTATTCCATATCAAGGAAAACACGGAAAAAATGACTCTAGCGAAGAATTGCAACTGACAAACAATGACTTCCAACTCGACTTTTTCGCAAGTTTTGGGATCCAACAAAGGAACTGACTCCAAATCTTGAAGAACAATTAAAAATAACCCGAGAAGAAAGACTAGAAATGCGGCGTTAACTTTGAAGATTGTCCTAGCATGCATGCGAATGTCTTTTAAAAACCGAGGATGCCTAAAAAGGCGACCACTTAAAGATTTAGCGTAAAGTCCCAAGGAAGTCCACATGAGGGCTATAAGGATTGATACTGAGCCACTCAAAATGTCCTGCTTTGATCTGACAGAGGCTATATCGTAAGCGATAAACCATGTTTGGGATATGATGAAGCTTAATGCAGATCTAAAAAAAAATGAAAAACAGTGACCAAATTAATTCATTCATTTAAATTATTTCCTATCACCTGATCATATTACCATGGATAAAAAATGCGCGTGAGGAAATTTGTTTTCACTCTACAGGATAGGCAACTCCCTATCTCAAACGACAGCTTATTCCGCATATACTCTGTTACAACATCGGTTGTCAGCACGCGCAAAGCTCATTCTCTATGTAATCTAGCCTTGCGCGTTCTGACAAGAGACAAAAAACTTCAGGATATTTTAAACGATTTTAAATCCTGAAGATCCTGAAGTTTTTTGTCTCTTGTCAGCACGCGCAAGGCTAGATTACATAGAAACCTAGCTTTGCGCGTGATGACAACCGATGTTGTAACAGAGTATATACAGAATAAGCTGTCGTTCGAGATAGGGAGTTGCCGATCCTATAGCGTGAAAACAAATTTCCGCACGCGCATTCTTTATCCATGATATTACCCAAAAGTCAAGACGTGAAGGATCGTTGCAAAAATGGGCTTGTCTCTTGGATGAAGTGGAATGCCCAAAGCTTTTGAGATACAAAACCACACCCAAAATGGAAGTCTTTGCGACTGTTTTGTAGAATATTTTCCCGCATCCATGCTAGTTTTAGCAAGAGCATCAACTACTGCCACATTGGGTGGCATGTCCTCGGAATCTTCCGAATACTTCGGAATTCGTCTAGGTGACCTGTTAATTTGTACATTTATTACAAACCCTAGTAAAAAATTAAAAAAACATTTAATTACCTGCAATGTCTAGCAATTTTTGGGGGTAAATCCAGAACCGTTTCATTAACAACATTATTATTAGGTGAAATTTCAGCCATATTATCCATTTGAGAGAATTGAGCATCCCTCGGGCCTTGGTCTCTCATGAGGATGTTACCGTTTGTACCTAAGCCTAGTAGAGAGCGAATTTTGTTTGTATTGACGTGAATAAAAAATAGGCAAGAATTTAATTACCCGCTAAAATTTTTTTAATCATCTTTTAATTAATGGGCGTCATTAAATCCGAGACTAATGGTTGATCCTGTCAAAACATTAAAAAATTCCCACCTTCAAAAACGTGACCATTTTGGAAACGCTGAGTACGCCATCTATACTGTTTGACCCCCAGTTTCGGTTAAAGCAGTCGAAGAACCGGGACGGCGAGGTTTAATCATTCATTAATTCGAAAATAATTAAGTTTAATTTAATATAAAATGGCTCTATTTAGGAAGTTAACGTCCTCCCTAGTTTCCCCAATTCTTAGGCGATCATTGCAAACCTCGGCCCGTTCGTTTGCTGAGGGACAAATGCCTTTGACTTTTGCTTCTCCTACACATGTACTATAATAATGACCTTTTCACCTTTAAAATAAATTTTTCATGTTTAATAATGTATTTAAATATTTTAGGTTCATTATAACGGTGTCAGCGTTAAGCAAATTGATGTTCCATCATACAGTGGCAGCTTTGGCATTCTACCTAACCACGTTCCATCGTTAGCTGTTATTAAACCTGGATTAGTTACAGTTTACGAAGAAGGCGGAGATACTAAGAAGTTCTTTGGTAGATATATATCTAGATTTTGGTTACTTCTTACGTGCGTTGTAACCCAAAAATTTACTTTTTAATAATAATAATGTTTTACAGTCAGCAGCGGAACTATCAGCGTAAACGATGATTCCTCAGTTCAAGTTATCGCTGAAGAGGCTTATCCAATTGACCAACTTGACGCTCAAGCTTGCAAGGAGGGTCTTAGCAAAGCCCAACAATCCCTATCATCAGCTTCATCGGAAAGGGACAAGGCTGAAGCATTGATTTCAATTGAAACTTACGAAGCGCTAGTCAAGGCCGTTGAATAAATAAAAACAAAAAAAAAGATTATCGTTATAAAATAAAATAAATGTTCTACATTTTGAGAAAATATTGGTAGTTAATTTAATTTAAATTAATTTGGGAATCTAATTACCACATGTATCCTCTTGGCCCTGAAAGAAACTTTTACGAAAAATTAAAATCTAACGAGAAAAAAACTTTGGAATTTGGAATTTATATTTTAAAATTTCGTTACAATATAGCGAGTCATTAACCAAGTTATAGAAACTGAAAAGAAATTTTAACGTTACAATTAACATCTTTGGTTAATGAATTTTGTTTAAATTAATTAATTAATCAAACACAGTGAACTTCATTTACAATATTTACACATTCGGTAAAAAAATATATGAAATTTCCTCTTTTTATTTTATTTTAGGGATTATGTTTAATGTTTAATGTTTATAGTATTTTACACGGAATAGTTTTGATGTTTATAAAATCGCACTGATTCTTGGTTAATTGTTGCGAGGCAAAATGAATTGACGGCTGTGAAGTTCGCCACGTCTAAGACGGGATAATTAGAGTCCAATCTCGCTTTCTGCTTCCCATTACCCATATCCCAAATTAATGCCTAGAAAGAAAATTAGCAACACGCAGTTTATTATAGGTGTGAGAGTCCTCGGACCCCGCGGGTACACGTTCGAATCCTATGAAAACGACTCTGACCCCGCGGGTACGCGTTCGAGTCCTAGAGAACAACTACTCGGACCCTCGCGTACACGTTCGAGTCCTAGAGAAACGACTCGGGACCCGCGGTTACACGTTCGAGTCCTAGAGAAAAACGACTCGGACCCGCGGTTACACGTTCGAGTCCTAGAGAACAACTACTCGGACCCTCGCGTACACGTTCGAGTCCTAGAGAAACGACTCGGATTGCCGCGTACGCGTTCGAGTCCTAGAGAACAACTACTCGGACCCTCGCGTACGCGTTCGAGTCCCAGACAAACAACTACTCGGACCCCCTGTTACGAGTTCGAGTCCTAGAGAAAAACGACTCGGACCCGCGGTTACACGTTCGAGTCCTAGAGAACAACTACTCGGACCCTCGCGCACGCGTTCGAGTCCCAGACAAACAACTACTCGGACCCGCGGTTACACGTTCGAGTCCTAGAGAAAAACGACTCGGATCGCCGCGTACGCGTTCGAGTCCCAGAACAACTACTCGGACCCGCGGGTACACGTTCGAGTCCTAGAGAAAAACTACTCGGACCCTCGCGTACGCGTTCGAGTCCTAGAAAGACGACTCGGGTACGCGTTCGAGTCCTAGAAAGACGACTCGGGTACGCGTTCGAGTCCTAGAAAGACGACTCGGGTACGCGTTCGAGTCCTAGAAAGACGACTCGGGTACGCGTTCGAGTCCTAGAAAGACGACTCGGGTACGCGTTCGAGTCCTAGAAAGACGACTCGGGTACGCGTTCGAGTCCTAGAAAGACGACTCGGGTACGCGTTCGAGTCCTAGAAAGACGACTCGGGTACGCGTTCGAGTCCTAGAAAGACGACTCGGGTACGCGTTCGAGTCCTAGAAAGACGACTCGGGTACGCGTTCGAGTCCTAGAAAGACGACTCGGGTACGCGTTCGAGTCCTAGAAAGACGACTCGGGTACGCGTTCGAGTCCTAGAAAGACGACTCGGGTACGCGTTCGAGTCCTAGAAAGACGACTCGGGTACGCGTTCGAGTCCTAGAAAGACGACTCGGGTACGCGTTCGAGTCCTAGAAAGACGACTCGGGTACGCGTTCGAGTCCTAGAAAGACGACTCGGGTACGCGTTCGAGTCCTAGAAAGACGACTCGGGTACGCGTTCGAGTCCTAGAAAGACGACTCGGGTACGCGTTCGAGTCCTAGAAAGACGACTCGGGTACGCGTTCGAGTCCTAGAAAGACGACTCGGGTACGCGTTCGAGTCCTAGAAAGACGACTCGGGTACGCGTTCGAGTCCTAGAAAGACGACTCGGGTACGCGTTCGAGTCCTAGAAAGACGACTCGGGTACGCGTTCGAGTCCTAGAAAAACGACTCGAGTACCCGCACAGGCCTATACAATACGCTGGATTACGCTGTTTTAATAAATCTCTGCTGGATATTTGATAAAAAAACTTACGGCTTTGCTTGATTCATCTCCCGCACAGACTAACGGTGAATTTTGATTATTGGGGTCGAGGAATAATTGGGAACGAGAAATTTGAGTTTGAGTAGCGCCTCCATTAACCGAGTTCAGAATATCAAATTGGTAGTAATACCCCGATGGATTGTCTTCCAGAAGTGAATTTTTAGGGGATAATTCACCAAGCTATCAATACCAAATGGATGCGTGGATGGATAATTAATAAATTAGTAAATTACGCGTTTTCATCTTTGGTAATCGCAAATTCAACAGAGTATACTTGCCATATGCTTGACGCAAGTTTGGTTCAAAATTGGAGACGGACGTGAAGATAAAAGAATATGACCAGTTGAAGGTTCCAAACTCATGGACGTAAAACTTCCTTTCAAGCCTAATGGATGAGCAAAAAACTGTCCACCCGTTTTGCATTCGTAAAAGCAACCGCCTGAAAGTTGTAAAGCTAATAAGCCTCCAAAGCTAGTAATAAAAATAAATTAAAAATGATTAGTAATAATTAATTAGTTTGCGAGTTTTCTATATTATTTACCCCTTCTGTTTCATGTGACTTTGCTTGACGTACTGAAGCCTAACAACTGGCGAACTGGAACCAATAACGGGCGGAGGAATTTGTTTTACCGTATTCGATGGCATTCTGATATCCAATTGAACCACCTTCCCATTCCTCAGACCAACGTAAAATGAATTTGATTGAGTGTCATCTGTATTCCAAGCGCAACTCCAAGCCTCCATCTCCATAGGATATCTAATTAAGAAGTATTAATAAAAGATCAATGGCTTGAGGGTTGTCCATTTGGCAGGGTTCATAACAATTTTTGGAAAACAAATTTCCCTGAGATTTCCAGGTTTTTCCCCTATATGGAGTATCCTATGGAGCAAATGTTAACGAAGGGGGCAAATAGGACTATTACATAATCAAAGGACATCCCCGTATCTCTAATATAACCAGAGTTACGAGCCTCCAAAGTAAAGTGTAATGCTATTCCTATGGAGGGAGGGGGGTATGTTCACGAACATTTTGCTTAATTACTCGCCCCCTGTTTAACGTAAATTTCCCTGAATTTTACTAAAAATTCTAAATTTCCCCGAGGTTTTTGTCAACTATTTATTTCCCTGATTTTTCCAGGTTTGTATGAACCCTGATTTGGGTACTAATGAAACCTTACGTTTGTACCACAGAGTTGCTACGGACGTTGGTTAGTTTTACTGATTTGTCCATGGATGCTGATAAAATGAGAGAATCGTGATTATGAAAAGCAATATCCTTGATTTCCTTTGAATGCAGATGGACAAAATCAGTAGCTTTAAAATCTATTAATGAGATCTGAAAGAATACAAGAAACCATTTTATTTTTATGGAATATTTTATAGGTAGGCTGGGTGAGTACTCGTTTAAAGCGAGTCCATAGATAATAAACACCAGGATCAGAAGGTCGGGGGAGAGCTTGCCGCGCTTTGTACAAACTGGGTAGGTTCTACTTCCAGAAATCAGCGCATGCGTACGGCGAGTCATGCACGAAAAACGAGCGGGCAGACCTCGTCTGCGCAGAAGCGGAAGTCAACTGCAGAAGTTTGGCGTGCGCCCCCCCCCCCTCGCACAAGCGCGGCAAAGAGAGATACACTACGGAAGGCATACCTTCCGATCCTGGTGTTTATTATCTATGGCGAGTCTCGACCTGTGCGAGTACTCGCATGCGAGTCCGAGTACTCTCGTACTCGCAACCTGTTATCCTAGAAATTTTCGGGTACTCGCGAGTCCTCCGCAGGGCTAGTAACACTACTCGACAAGTCCATTTTTTTTCCTATGCGAGTCTTCTTTATATCTCTCTCTCTTTGTTGGGCAATTCGATTTCTTCTTCGTGAGGGGTCAACTAAAGCAACTACATGATGTCTTTCAGTACCTTAGGCCACTCGATCATGCGTTTAGAAGCGCATGATCGAGTAGGCTATGCCACTACACAACGCAGGTAATGACTGATATAGCGTTGTTTGACATGCGCCATAACCAGTAACGCATTACATTCCACAGTCAATGGCTAAGTTGCCACTTGTCAATTCGGGCGCTCTTATTCAAGGCTAGGAGAGTGTCTAATAGTTATTTTGTGATATTTCCATTCAAAATAATTTTTAAACTCAAATCATTGTTAATTACTTATTTTTAGTAATTAAGCGACTATTTTCAATGTAGACTCATTATACTCGGGAAAAAAAATATTTTTGGACTCGCATTAGACTCTATTAACAATATTTGACTTTTTTGTGGACTCGCGAGTACTGGGAAACAGGACTAGTCGAGTCCAGTTTTAAACTACTCGCGCTTGGACTCGCACACCTATTTATAAGGTTTCTTAAAATACTCGTACCAGAAGTGAGATGAGACTAGAAGTGGAGGGCTCTAGCATTGGTAATAGATCCTGGCACAAGTGAACAAATTTGAATATTTTAAGCCGCTTTCATCGCGCCTACACTACAGAGAAAAAAATTGGTCGAGTTCCAAAAACATTTCCTACCCCCTTCCCCTCAACCTAAAGCCGCGGAACACGAACGCGGTTGCTTGAATTTAGTTCGGCCGTCTACCACCACGAGCGTCTCACGTTTTGGAGGGGAAATTCTGAAACCGCCACTAGAGGGCCAACCGTTCGTGTGTTATCAAGAATATTCACTTTTGCCGAGTGAAGAATTTGGTTAGCTCAGTACTTCTAGTCTCTCATCTCACTTCTGCTTATACTTAAATTTCAATATTAATACAAACCTTTCTCACACCAAATCCAGGGAACAAATTATTTTTACTTGGTTGAGAGGCTAAAATAAGTGGTAAAACGTTTGACACTGCCATGAGACGACAACCACCCTCTTTACTAAGTTCCAAAGACTTTTCTAAGTTAAACACGGATCGCGGATGATTCTGAGTGGAGTTGGCTTGAGCCAAACCATTAACATGGACACCATTTGCTCCACTTTTATATCTAGCTTGTCTTAACTCTTCAATTGTTCTTTTATGCTCTATAAGCTCCTTCTTAAGTCTATTATTTTCTTCGATAGACATTTGCAATCTTAAAACAGACTGATTCTTTTCTAACTCCGCCCTTTTTCTAAGTTCTTGTTCAGCTTGAAGTTCTTTTACAGCTCGATCTCGTTCGGAAGTGTCCAATACTTTCAGATAACGCGCGTAAATTGGTCTTATGTCTTTTGATTTTGTAACTGCGTTGCACTGAGGGCATTTACCCTTTAAGACTCGACCAGTTGAACTGTTCTTCATCCATTTCTCAATGCAACTATTGATTGAACAATAAGAATAAGAGTTTTTGTAGAAATAATATTAATAACATTATATAATCAGCATCTCAGAAGAATTAAGCTTTTGTAAGAATTTTACGTTTGATAGTCTTCGTAATTATTAATTATACTCACAGCTTTCCAAATAAATGTCCACAAAGTAAAGATACTAATCGGTGCTCGCCTGAATTAGTCCATGGCTCAAAACATATAGGGCATGCCTAAAATACATATTAAATGTAGGCTTCAAAAACTAAGCAATGTAATAAGATTCCGATAATTATGATTAAAGGGATGTACAATGTGTTATAATGTAACAAATCAATCTTATCTTACATCATGTAGAGCTCTACTGAGCATGCGTGAATTTTGTAACATTACATTGCTTAGTTACTATTCCAGTAAATAGTAAAACTACTACTTGAAAATATACTTCCTGGCACGTCCCTACATTACACATACAATACAATCATAAGTTTATCACGTCTCTAAGTACACAAATATGGGTTACAACAGAGTAATTTCGGTTGAGAGGGGGAGTGAACTGTGTATCCCCTACGTTAGGGGCAACTTTGTACTAGAGAATACTATTTGCCCCCGGAAGGGAAGGGGAGGGGGGATGTCACTAAGGTAAGAGATAGAGGGTTATGACGTTGCCGTATATGGGAAAGAAATTACTCTACTGGGCATCTTAGGCAGGCTACTGTGACGTCAGAACTCGTATAGCGCTAAGATCCGAAGAGAGAAAAGTTTGAAATTTCTTTCGCGGTGCAGCCACCAAGCGGTCGAGACGATTACTAAATTGGTCTCATGAAAAAAAATCATCCAATGGAATAAAGGAGATTTTTACGTTTCGTATATGCAGGCATTGGGGGGAACGAATTTTACTTAAGCAACCCCAAAATCCCTCTCTCTCGTGAGATAGAAGCGGTTTCGGTCCTGAAACATTCTAAAAGGGATAAAAGAAACGCTAGGCTAGGCGGTACAATTTTGTATTGAAGTTGAGGTGATAAATGAAACGGAGAGAGTATAGGGTTTCATTAAAGGGAGACAGACAAACAGTATTGCCATAGGAGTAGCAGCCATTTCTCTACTTAGAGGCATGATAAACTTATGATACAATTTAAAGGTACTTACTTGACCATCATCTTCGCCACTTTTATCAAATGAATCGTTATGTTTGACTTTTTTGGATTGTGGTTCATCAGATTCCTTGGCGTCAGCTTGGTCTGGGGTTGTAGAATTGTTGTTTGGGGCTGGATTAGGATTGCCATCACCATTATCCCCACCTCGCTCCACAATCTCCGCTTCGTTAGCAACATATGGCCTTACTAGCCTTTGACTCAATAAATCTATACCAGGTAGATCAAATGCTGGAACTGGAGGGTCGTCTAGTGGTGGCATTGCATCTAGACGTTCTGGTAGAACAACACCATCTTCAATAACCATCACCACTTCAGCCTCGTCAATCACTTGTATCTCTTGCATGTCCATATCATCGTCACTTGTTTCAATGATAACAGGGCGCACTTCTTCATCCGAATCACTAGACTAAAGAAACAATATTTATAAAGAAAAATCATGGTACAGGGTTCATACAACTTTTGGAAAACAAATTTCCCTGAGATTTCCAGGTTTTTTCCCCATATACTTCCCTGAATTTTCCAGGTTTTTCCCGTATATGAAGTATCCTATGGAGCAAATGTTATCGAAAGAGGGGGATAAATAGGACTATAACATACTCAAAGGACACCCCCATATCTCTAATATAACCAGAGTTATGAGCCTCCAAAGTATAGTGTAATGTTAATCCTATGGAGGGTGGTATGTTTACGAATATTTTGCTCAATTACTCGGCCCCTGTTTGTCGTAGCCATACGTTTTTAGTATGGTTAGATGGGGGATAAATAGGACTATAACATAATCAAAGGACATCCCCGTATCTCTAACAGAACCAGAGTTATGAGCCTCCAAAGTTGGGTGTTATGTTAATCCTATGGAGGAGGTGTGTTTATGAACATTTTGCTTAATTACTCGGCCCTAGGCTGTTTGACGCAAATTTCCCTGATTTCCCTGAATTTTGCTAAAAATTCTAAATTTCCTTGAGTTTTCCCTGAGATTTTTGTCAACTACTTATTTCCCTGATTTTTCCAGGTTTTCCCGGTTTTCCAGGTTTGTATGAACCCTGATGGTATTTTGAAGTTTAGAATATAGGCCTATATATTATTATTATTATCATTACATACATCACTGCTATACTGTACTGTTGTTATACTGCTCTGGCTTTCGCCACTGGAATAGCTCACAGTGTCATCAGAATGAGAATCCGCTAAAAACTCATCTAAATCCAAATCTGAGCCTGTCATATCATAATCGTCGTCCGTAACCGAATTTGACGAGTTATCATCATCATCACTGTCTGGCATTGTTTGTTTGTTTTTTTCACTTTAAATTTCGAATTTCGATTGAAGATCCTTGCTGCATGTCCAAATACCACGGATAAAATACATAAAAAGCTGGCGCGCACTATTTGTATTTTATTCTTTATGGGACCTTTTCTACACTTGTTTATTTTCACAGACTTATTAATATATTTAAGTATCAATTTAATTGAAAACACGGGACGTATTTTGAATAAATTAATAAGTGTCAAAACCGTTGAATACCCCGTGGACTCATGGAGCGAAAACCATTTTTTTTAGTTTTCGAATAAGGGGTCAAAGGTCAAAACAGCTTTGCAAAGATTTTTGAACTGTTGCGGTCAGGGCCGGAAATAAGAAAAATTTCTTACAGGACATTTGTCCACTGGATTTTGGAAAAATAGTGTCGCATCTCCATAGTCAAGCTATCAAAACTTCGGAAAATTTATTGGTCAAAATGTCCAGTGACCCACTTAGTTTTTCTTAAAAAAAATTATGGGACATTTTAAAATTTTATTGGTCAATGTCCAGTGTCCTCTGCTTATTTCCGGCCCTGGTTGCGGTGTTTGTTGCCTAGCAAATTGAATTTGGGAAACTTCAGATTTTTTTTACCCCTGGTGGCTTATGTAAAACTAATAATGTGAGAAATCTCTCTAAGCTTTATTAGAGATACCGCTAGGGACAGGCACAAGTGAGCGCTTTAAAAAACCGAGTTTCCAACAAAAGTATTTCTATCATTACTTACCAATTCCTGCAGACTATTCTGATTAGTCTTTGGTTTTATCCTGACGTCATACTCGCACATTGCGCTTTTTCCGCCACAGTTCCACACTCCCACAGTGTTCCGTTCTCTCTTGAGCTAAGGCCGTGTTAAAGGCGACGAGCACTAAATAAGATTTTTAAATCAAATTAAAATGGCCAACGACGAATTAGCCTGCGTTTACAGCGCTTTAATCCTTCAAGATGATGATATCGCAGTCACGGTAAATACATTTTTTAAACGATTCTATTCTATTCCCAAAAAAATTCAACATAAGCCTTTGACACGTGTTGTGTAGTCGTCATTGATTCATTCGGGCTTAAGACGCATTACCCATGATTTTTGAGGACTAATTAACGAAATTAATGCTCATAAATGCAATAAAATAATAGTAAAATTATTAGAAGACGATCAAATTGATTTCAGATCTATAGTTATTTTCTTTAAGCTGCTTTACACTGTTTGGATGTACTTGGATTTATGTTCCATGTGGGTTATGACGCTCTAACCGCGTACCATTTATTTTTCTTCCATAGGCCGAAAAGATTAACACCATTTTAAAAGCCGCGAATGTTGAAGTGGAACCATATTGGCCTGGCCTTTTCGCCAAGGCATTGGAAGGTTTAGACGTTAAGAGCTTAATCTCTAATGTTGGTTCCGGGGTTGGAGCTGCTCCCGCAGGTGGTGGTGGTGGAGCTGCCCCTGCTGCTGGCGGAGCACCCGCTGCTGGTGGAAAAGAAGGTAAGATTATCATTATACTTTACCAAATTACGTGCATTGTAACTCATTTGTCTTCTTTATTACCCATGTTCAGAAGCTAAGAAGGAAGAGAAGAAAGAATCGGAATCCGAAGAAGACGACGATATGGGCTTCGGTCTTTTCGATTAAAAACTTCATTCCAATTTTGGAATTTTGTAAATTTTCCAGACAATAAAAAAAAACGCTTTTTATTAAAGCAACATTGAAATATTTTTTATTTTTAAATTTTATCTTCACTATTCTTACAATCTTCTATACGAAAAATAATAATCACAACCCAGATTTCAATAATATATTTATAAAAACTTAATAAAAATAAGTGTAAATAATGTGGTCTTTAAATTTCATCTCGTGACCCAGGGCCATTTCTTTAAATATTTGTGGATTAATTTTTTTTCGGGGGAAAAAACCTTGGTAGATAATTTAAGAAAATATAAATTACGTTACCAAATAAATCATCACCTGGTCTTAAATTAAATTCAGCCTTAAAATAGACAATAAATAAAAGTCTTTCAAATAGATTGGTTAACACATTCAATCGTAAAGCTTTTCTATTGAGATGCTTTACAAGAATACATACAGATATGACAAGGAATAAATAACTGCATTTCCCAGTGGGTTTACTTTTTGGACTATTTTAAAACAAAGGCTACAGTGATAAACCCTTCGATAAGCCAAGGGAAGTTGGTGCAGTGACCAGTATCGAATATCAAAGATAATTTGACCTCTGAACTATCATTCTATAACCCTCTACACAGCACCATAAGTTTATAAGATATGTTACATAATTATGACACTTCGTTACGCTCGAAACTTACTGAGCACTTCGTTACGCTTGAGACTTACAGTTCGAGCTAGTTCGAGAACGAAGCGAGAATTGACTACACTCCTTAAATTTTGCAGTCCATCTTCCTATTTAGTCTGTACTAAACCTTTGACAGCGCCTCACCATCACCAGTCGTTACTTTGCGAGAATCTATGACCCACGTTACTTCATGACAAGCTCTCAGTACAGTAACCAGTGACGAACTTATGGAACATATCTTATGCACTTTGACAGCACCTAAGTCCTAATAACGCAGAAATCGTAACACCAGATGTTTAGCATAGTACAACTGGCGATACTGTTGACGTTTATGAATGATCGATGTCTATGTATCCTTGATATTTGATACTTGATACTTGAAGTTCCAGATTTTAGAAATAAATTTGTTCGCGTTTGCCAGAAGGCAAAGAGATAATTTCAATGGGGTAATATTAGGAAGTTCGAGCGTAGGAATGATGGCGCCAAGTGTGATTAATTAAACCAAACGGATATTCTTTCTAATCGCTTTGGCCACATTTTTCTTCTCCGCTTCGGAAAACCCGAGAATGCTTTCTATCGCTTGCAAGTGACCCTTATTATCCTTTTCAGTCAGGTAATAGTAAACGGCGTCTTTCAAGAACTTCAGGGTGTATTCGGCGGACCTGTCGCTGGAGTGGTAAGCTCCCGAAGCGAAATTCTCGGCGGCCTGTTGCGAGGTCATTGGGTTGGAATTTGGCGCGATACCCGATCCTCCGCTCTTTCTTCTGTATAACTCGCAACGATATAGTTCCTTCATCTGTTCCAAATCGTGCTCGGCTCGGTGCAATTGCTGCAACAATTCGGGTACAGATACCCTTTTTGGCGCCTTGTGTGCAAACTCCAGAACTTCGTCGGCGTGTTCGAATTTCGCAGCCTCTTGGCCCTTACTGAAAGAGGGTTTATTGATACGGTTACAGCCGTTCTCTCTTATGACGCTCGCACCGAAGACATTCTTCCCAATATGTTTTTTAAATAAAAGATCACGGATTTGATTTTCTCACTGGTCTCGAACGTTTTATTTATACTATTGACGTGGGCGATATGTATCGCGAGTACAAACATACACTGGCAAATAGGAACTATAAAAACACTCGTACATTCTTTCTTTAACTTAAAATATATATATTAATTGCAATAATAATAATAATAAAGAATGTGTAAAATATCAAAGAGAAGCTTCCGGTTTTATAGTATTCTTTGGAATAAGTATTTATTTATGTTAGTGGTCATTTCGATTTTCCGTGGTCGAGTGTCTTAGGATATGACGACGGTCAGAGAAGAGAGAAACAAATAAAGAGTACAAACCGGTACATCTTGAGATACATTTGACTGTGCCATTCCTCCTGGCAGGACATCTCTTTCCTCAGCTCTGAGACTTGAGTGTCCAATACCCTGATACGTTCCAAAGATTTTTCGTAAGCCGATCGCACCTCGAAGTACCTGTGTAAACAAGTTATAAAAAAATTGAGAGCAGCTACGCATCGAGCTTCTCCAATATGCAAAATCATTTTTATCGTGTACCCATAACCAAGTCCAGGATACTGCGCACATACCTTGAATTAAGCTCACTGAGTTTCTGTAGCAGATCTTCAACTTTGTTGTTGTGTTTCTCCTTCATGTCTTGACATTCCATGGCGTGATTGCGTCTTATATTTTCCAAGGATTGCCAAAGGGTATTTGGAGCTTCGTTTAAGCTAGAAGTTCCAGATGCCTGATTATTGAAGCTGCAGCTCAAACTTGAATTGTACTGATCCTTGTAGCAACCCTCCTTGTCGTCCTCGTAGTCGAGACTGCATGGGACGTCCGTTTGAGTTTCCCGGCAACTATTGCGGGGTTTTTCCATATCCCTTTTCTCCAGTTTGTTCGTTCGATGAGATCGTTCGCTGCAACGGGAACTTTGGCTCGAAACTGATCTTTCCGAGATGGCTGATTCCCGAACTCCGCGCTCTTCCGTGGGGCTGACCATGACTTCCGATATGGAAGATCCTGACATTGGCCGGCTATCATTGTCTAAGAGATCATTGAGGATTCCGCTATCCTCCAATATGTTGGTGTTACGAATTTTCACGTCTGGAGTGCGGGAACCGTCTTCCCGGCCTTCAGTTTCGTCAATGCAGTCTAAGGAAAGTTTCGACGGTTCCGCTTCTTGGTGGTTCGGCCCAGTCGCCTCGGTCACGGGTAAGGGACTTTCGCATATTTGACTTCCGTTACCCGATACGACGCTCTAAAAGGAAGAGAATCAACACGACCCCTCTTAATACATCACTCTCATAACCTATTATGCCTATGATAACGGACTTCACTTCTTATGGCGGAACCAAACTATATCGCCATAAAATCCATTGTCAAGGTTAAGACTATCTTAATTACCCGGGCCTAATTATAAACGAGGAAAGTGATAAGAATAAATTACTTACGTAAGAAAATCTCAGTCTTTCAACTTCAGCCTTAAGTCGTTCTACCTCGACCGATTTCTCCTCACATCCTCTTGTGGCCCTGACCAAAGCCGCTTTCAACTGGCGTATTTGTCGATCTTTCCTTTGGGTCGGGGTTAAGTACTTTTCATCTGTTTGTGGAACGGGCCTCTGACAATGCAAGACGTACTTCTTCCTGCCCAGGCTAGCTGAAGACCTTCGACCCGATACTGTGCTTCCAAGATCACAAGAAGCCAGACTATTGTTGGAACTGGCGTAGGACTTCATAGAAGACGCGTCGTCCTCCTCAAACTCAGAAGAACTTCTTCGATGATGGTGAAGTAAACCATTCGACTCTTTGGTGTTATTCGTCGTCAGATTTGTGGCCCTTTCCATACTGCAACTGAAGGAGTGGCTCCGGCGCAGAGGTAGACCCGACTTGCCATTCAACCCATTGACATTCCCATTTTTGTCTTTGTTATTTATATTGATGGAAGAAATAGAATTGACGTCCGATTTCTTTAAGCGCAATGAAGCGGATCTTTGAAGACGTGGAATGTGGCTAACTTGGCGCGAAGCCGAACGTACAAAGTGGTTTGAGTGGTTTTCTTTGGTCATTGTGTTGGGGGCAACCGCCGTTGGTTTTACAGCGGTGCCGACTATGTTGTCTTTAGTAGACGAGGCTGGAATTTAAATTAAATAATGTGCAATTGAACCACCGTCACACACTGTTAGAAATGTATAAGCTCAATATCGCAACTTTTTCAACTAAAAACCTTATAAACAATTAATTAAGTCTTCCGAAATTAACTAAAGCGCGTTGAAGAAATCCCTGACGTCGAAGGCATGGTATTTCGCGATTCGCGTTTACACCTCGCATAAGCATAAACGCAATTGTACGCGACAATTAAAGGGGTTTTTAAGACCACAAGTTCGCGATGAGTGCGTATGTTGTACTTCACACACTGCACCCGGCTCAGACGCAAATAACTAAAATATAAAGTTTTGTCGCTAGACGGACGTTGCTAAAATGAGTTCACCACTTCATTTCCCTATGGTGATTCTAGAATATAAAATTTACTGATCTAACTAAATCCGATATTCAATAAATTACGATTACGACTAAGCGCTATTGAAAATTTGCAACCACGTACAGTCACAAACGGAATTCCTAAAAGTGGGTCTAACGTTCAACGAAACCCAAAATTACGGTGCTATTGCGACAACTTACAAAAAAAATTATGATAAATAAAACGATTTTCCGCTAAACTTGCTACGTAATTTATTAGAGGTAGTTACCGAAAACAATAACCCAGCTTTAGAAAAAATGTTTTGAAAGGAAGTTAATAATATTTACCCACATACGTAAACAATTTTCCTGACAAAATATTAAGTAGCTTACTTCAAAAAAGGAGGAAATATTTGGACGACTAGAGTGAATCGAGTTTTAAATTTAAAATGCTTTTACTTCTGGGTGGAAACTTCGGCCGTATTCTGCAGAAAAGTTAAGCTCCTCCTTCTGCCCTTGGCTCGCTGGTTGGACAATCAACCATTGCCCTTGGCCTTTTAATTGGCTACGTCTACCGATGACGTTCCATGCCTTGGCTCAGTGATTGGAGGTTCAACTGGCAAAAATAAGCCTTTGAATTCAGTTCAGTTTGAGTTTCAAGTTGAACCAAATTTCGGTGTAAGGTCAGTGTACAGTGTAAATTTGTCGCCAAAGGTCAGTGCTGCAACCTTTCACCCGAAACGTTTAAGCTATTAACGCCACCTATCATTTGAACTGAATAGTAATTTCGTGCCGTCTGCTCTTTTTTAATTTTAAATGACGTCAACGTATTTGAGACAGCCGCTTGTTAAGGTAACATCGTTAAATGTTGAGTAAGTTATATATTTTCACGTAAATAATGTGCTTGACATATTTACATATGAAAAATTAAAAACCAATTGTAATTGCTGAATTAAGTATTAAACGTCAAATCTTTCCCTGTTTCCATGTTGTTACTTTGATAACATCGAACCACAACTACCTAAGCCTAATGAAGGCATAAGGTGAAGGGCACACAGATTTTTGTGTCAGTAGTTATATTGGTAATGGTGAAACAGTAATTTTTTCATTCCTGTGTAATTTATCTTCAAATTTTGAAGTTGTAATTACATTTATATGTTCTAACATTGGTAAGATTTATTTGTAGTTATTGTATTGAATTATACATAGTAATGAAACATGTTTAAAAAACTGAAAAAGGCGCCACATTCCCTCTATGAGTTGAAGGTTGTACCCTTGTTGGTCATCAGTGACACGCCCAAGAGAGGACAAAGATGTGATAACATATCACAAAGCAGGTAAATGATGTCCAGCGCCAAGAGAGAACCCTTTCCCGAGGTGAGAATGAAAGGCATTCCTCAACAATATTCCACTTGTTATAGAAGAACGTGAAGCTCTGCGTATTGCAAATTTGGTACGTTCTCGTAATGTATTAACCATGTTATTAACATTATTTTTTGTTGCAAGTGGGTGCAAGCTTCTTGAATAGCCTTCCTCCAGTTTTTGCTGAAGATTCCTCAAAGAGCCTTCAGCTTTCCATGAACATGGTGCTCATCCACTTGCCACTGAAGAACACAGAAATGGTCATAAGAATGGTTTCTATTCAATGTAGGGTATAATAGTCCACCTTCTGAAAATTTCATTTGGACATTTTTTTGAGATAGAGGGTTGCTGCAAAGTCAGTTAACCATTAAGAGTTACTGCGGTGTCCTTTTAATTTTATTCTTCACTTCAACATTTCATTGTTATTTTTTCCATCATTCCTTGCTATTGTTTCAGCATGCATGGCCTTCCTTTATTGTTTCATTTATAAATGGGCTAAACGTTTTTAAAGCTTAGTCACTGCCTAGTAAGAAAAGCAAAGAAACGCTCATAGCTTCTGCTAATGCATGTTTGGATGGCCTTCTCATGTTTCCGTCTGTTTGGCAAATAATGACTGAAAATGAAAGGTCTAGGAATGAATACGAAAAGCTAAGGTTTGAAAATTAAAGGTTTAGACTGGAAACCGAGAGTATTCAAGCCAACATCATGACCGAAGTGAAAAATTGCAACCTGAAAATAATGACTAGTTTTGATTTTTGAAGACATGCTCAAGCGAAGCATGTTCTACTTTACTGTAGATAATTTTCTAAATGCCATGATAGGTTGTTTGAATAACGTCTCCCTGTATTTCGATTATTTTCAATGCTCAATTTGGCATGCACTTTCTTCATGACGGCATGAACTCTCTCTGATTATTGTATTCTCCTTTGTGATTTTATAGTACTCATTGTTGATATTCTATTAATTAATTTTCACCAAAGTTTCTTTAATATCCAATTTGACACGTACTTTTTCTCATTCTCTCATTATAAATAGTTATTTTTCGCGTTTAATCCATTTAATTTATTTGCCTGTATTTAATGATTTATTTCTCGCATACGTGTTAGTTTACTGTTAACTTATATTGTAATTTAGTAGACGCTTCATTTAATAAGCCAATTAAATTTATTGCATGGGTTATATGCATGCATTGAGTAATTTATTAGATAGGCATAGACTTCATAACATTTTTTAAATTATTTGGATTTTTGTTATCATTGACTGTTTATGTTATTAAAAGGGTTTGTGAGCCTGTGTGGATAGTGCTTGTCATCCTCATAGAGCTAAGTGGAGCCGGGGAGGGGTTTAAAAAAGAAGACAAAGTCTGTTACCGCCTTTAATGCTTTAAAACCGTTAATGGCATGTTTTCAATCTGTTCACATTAGAATTATGTTGATGATGTCTAGCCTTTACTCAAGATGACATTATTTATAACCAGCATGCCAGCACCCAATCAGTCCCGATACGCTCTCAAACCCAAAAATTTGGCAATTTATTTTCCACGTGTATTAAACTTTACATATTTCTGACTGTCAAGAGTTCATTGCTCTTTTCTGTTGCATGATTGCAATTTACATCCTCCGAAGTCTTCATGACCACATACCTATTTTAAATATAACTATTCTATTGTCAGAGCCAATAGTGGCTTAGACTGATGAAGACCCTCGGGTCGAAAGCTTTCCGCTTGTTATATTTATTAGAAAAATTTTACTTCTAATAAAGTATTAAATCATTACCATGAGTTTTTCTTCGCAAAATTAGTCTTTCTCTATTCTATTGTCATTCATTAGACCTATTTCAGATTTACCATATTCATATTAAGAGCAACAAAGGGGTGATTATACCAATTGCTGCATACTGAAATGCTTACTTTTCAAGTAACTGTTCATTGGGAAGGTGTAAATATGGTTACTGGTTATGTTTTATAAGTTATGTCGACTTGCAGTTGTAAAGCGCTAAGCGGATGATCCGCGACTTCCAGTGTTAGTTGTCAAATGGCTTGACACTCAGTGTCTGGATAAGCTTGTTCGTCAGCAGTTGGAAGATATACCTCGTCTGAGAGAGGAAAGGATAAATATTGATTAAAGGGTATGGGTGTATCTCGCTCATCAACACACCATTCCATGAGAATATGATAAGTGCGAAATTGTTAGTGCCACAAGAGCATGAACGAATCATAGAGTTGCTCTTGCCAAGTGCTCAAATAAGGCTTTAACCATTCACTTACCACGGGCGAACAGCCCTCTCACTTTTTTTACTGCAGTGACTTCTTTCCTGCGATCGACAGTTGCCACACAATCTGAACAATAAATAAATCATAATAGAAATAAATTAAATGGTGTGTTTTTATTTAAATCGGATTTTTAAGGGGGAAAATTAAAGAGTTTAGTTGAATACTTCATAAATTAATTAATCCTTCATAAATTACACTCACCACTTTACTCGACACGTTGATCAACGTCGGGAGGTTGATCAAAAGTGTTGAAATGTCGTCTGCTGTAAGTGCGTTCAGCACATAGCGTTACCGAAGCAACCATTAAAACCGGTGTTTAACCGGTAACTCATTTGTCGGTTTATGAAACAACATTTTGAATTTGGTGTATAAATTTGATAGTTTACATCTGAGTCTGCGCGGAATTTGCACCAATCACTGAGCCAAGGCATGGAACGTCATCGGTAGACGTAGCCAATTAAAAGGCCAAGGGCAATGGTTGATTGTCCAACCAGCGAGCCAAGGGCAGAAGGAGGAGCTTAACTTTTCTGCAGAATACGGCCGCTGGAGACTACCTTCGGGACTTTTTCTTGAATCATAATTTTTCTAATTTCTTCTTTTTACACGCGACACGCTTTTAGACAAGATATCTTAAAGACGGTATGAGTGTAACTTGATATTTATTGAACCGTGATCATTTTGTGAGGGATAAAAAAATTTTAGGAAGGGGGAAATTTGAAAAGGGGTACTGGAGTGTGAACTTCCCAGAGATTTTTAATCATGTTTTGAGAGGGTAGGAAAATAAACTGAAGTTATGAGTTTGCCGTTATGAGCACTTTCAACTTCGAGGGGCTAATCACTCTTGCATTTCCTGTACACTGATTAAGGGTTAATTTTATTCATTTCAAAGTTCAAGTCGAGGTCCGCGGATTACGAAAAAGGGGCGTCATGTTATGTTTGTCTGAAGGGTTTCACCATATCCATGTAAATGTATGCCCTAAGGTTTCATTATACTGTTTTTCGTAATAATAAGACTCCACATACTGTCAATTTACAAGTCAAATTATTTGTGGGTGTGTATGGTTCAGAGCACTGTATTTATATTGTTGGCAACCTTGAAAAACATTTCCCATTCTCAATCCAAAATTGTACAAAGTTGGTAACATATTGGCGAGGGGTAAATCAATTGATTCATTTACTTATTGTAATCTTTGTACATGGCTGTACCTTTGACTGTACTAAATATATTACGCGTAATCTGTAATCGGTATATAGTGACTCCATAAGTTCATAAGCTACGTCCCATAAGTTTGTCACTGGTTACTGAGAGCTTGTCATAAAGTAACGTAGGTGAGACGTCATACATTCTCTTAAAGCGACGCCTGGTGAGGCGCTGTCAAAGGCTTAGTACAGACTAAATAGGAAGATGGACTACAAAACCCAATGTAGTAAAAGCTCGTGTCGTTCTCCAACTAGCATTGGCAGTGTCATACTTATGGAACCGCTTATAAACTTATGGTGACTCTATAGTGATTTGCCCCTCGCATATGAGATAATAGAAGGAGATTTAAATTTAACCCTGCTTCCTCATCATAATTAAAAATTTTGGGTACACTGACCACCTTTGTTCAGTGTTGGCATTTTCTTTAAATAATTGGGTTGAAAACTAACTAGCTTATCTTTAAGGACGATGGTAGTACCAGTGCAAGACAAGTAATGTCTTCAGTCTAATTTACTTTTGTTTTCGCTAAAATTAAGTCTTTTCGGTCAACCAACTCGTTAATTTCTCTTTTTTTAAAAAAGAAAGGGCATTCGTCGCCCCCTTCTCACGAAAGAACACGTCCGAACTGCACAAAATCATCGATTGTCAAGGCAATTAACTTTTTTTGGCAAGCCGCGTCTTCCGAAATAAGTCCACCGACTTTATTTTGATTATGATTAAATATTTTCCGAAGTTCCGGTGTAATGCGCAACAACAGAGGCCAATAAACTTATAGGCCTGATCGGAATGTTAAGTGATAGTCTTTACCCCCAACCTTATTAAAGTAACCTGATCCAAAACGATAAAAATATTCGCTCTACTTACAATTACCGTTGTCATCCATGTTTACCATACTACAATATGCAGCCGCTTATGATGAAACGATTTGCCAAGGCTTAAGAAAACGTAGCTACGACATTATTTCATTCATTTGTTTCACTCCAGCTTTACAATAAATAGACAAGACTAGTCACTCGATTCGCGAGTATTTCAATGACATTTAAATAAATCACGATAATAAATTAGAGAGTATTTAATGGTCCATTTTTCTCCACCACTATAGTACCATCAATCCGAACGGTGGAGTTCGCAGCTGTTTCGGTAAATCGGTGACGACGTAATAATTACAAACGCAACGCGCAATGGGGAAAGGAAGAAACCACTGAGATGGCGCCAAGTGTACAATGGCCAATCGAAATCGTTAGTCTTCAAAGGAAATTAAGGAGAAAGCCGCCAAGTGATAGTGACTCTCGGACGAGTTGGGGTAAATCGCGTTTCCTCTTTAGGGTAGAGCCAGACGTTTTTGTTTCAGTTATCCTTTATTTACCTCAACCATATTATTAGTAATTAAAGCTATAAACGACAGATTGAAAAACTGTAGGAAAAAATTTCTGTAGTAATGTTTTAAGACTAGAAATATCGATCTAAGTACACTTTCCCTCCGAGTGCCACTGCCCATGAGGTAAGTGGATGTTGGGTTTTTCCCTTTTAAAAGAATTAAGCCTTATCCGATTACGCCTGAAGGGATTTTCTCGCACACATATCTACTCAGCGTGTCGCCTAACGTCTATATAGTCGAAGCGCATGGCGATAAATATATCTACCAATTTAGTTAGAGAACCTTGAATACAACAAGCTTCCCTATCTCCCCGTTTCGTCTGAGAGTGATAGGGGCGTGATTTGTGCGTGAAAGAGATATTACTTTTACTTCAATTGCAAAACTGTGGGGTGGAGACAGTCATGAGGCGCTTGGGGATAAATTTTTCCCACGCCTGTAAGCTGTTTATGTGTGTTCCAACGCATGCATTTGAGCGTGGGAACCAAGCCCGATTACAGGGTGATGGAGATTAATAAGGGGTAACAATAGAACATCATATTCTCTCTTGTGTTGGGTGGCTTCATTTAATAATAATAAAAAGCAGTACGTTTTCCCACGATGTGCACTGCATCCTCCGGGGGGGGGGGCTACTTTAGAGGAATCATGATGATGCCAGAAGGGGATAATACAAGAAGAATGACGCTCTGTATCCTCTTAACACTTTAGTCACATAACATCGTTCTTCGCAGGCTCACCCTCTTTTTCAGATGGGCATCGCACCACAAGGTGAATTCTATAATTGTTTGCCACTAAATCTCCAGCAATCAACCCACAAACCTCTCCTTTGGGGTGGGACGAAAGTCCACAAGCGCGCCTTGGCAAATAGTTAAACGCTAATAGAGTAATGAAGAGGGAACTATTTATCGCTTATGTGATTCGGTTTAGTAACCTTGGTCCCAATGCTGGGAAGAATGACTTACCCCAATTTCTGGTACACTTCTCTAGAAGAGAAGTATTATATACTTCTAATGATACCCTGCGATGCTTAGATGTTGTATGTGTGGACATGACTAGACATTAAATAATCTTTGCCCTATCCCCTATGAAATATCTGCAAGATCTGGTTTTTTTTACCGATAGATTACCAATTCAAATTTTGGGAAAAATAAAATTACCGTTCTCTTGGTGATAGATTTTTTTTTCACATGTACATAGTCTATTAAACCACGTTCAGTCGTGAGTACTTGATACCTAGTTTAGGTGTTTTAAATAGGGCGAACTAATGAGAATTGAGGTAAAACTGGACTCCGTAGTAAAATAGGCTAATTTTTATAGTCTCTGCTAGCACTTATAGTTTTACCATAAGTTGATAAGATATGTTCCATAAGTATGACACTAACTATACTTCATAATGCTATAGACTTACTAAGAGCTTTTTTTTTTTTTTTACCACCTACTCACACTAGTGCTTAGCCGTTAGGCCTTTAGCACCAGGAAGAATTGAGCGAGAGACCCTACGCGGCCCAGCACTGACGGGGGCCGCTAGGTCGTATGTGTAGAAGCAGGGAAGGATTGAGGTTTACTTGGGAGGTGACGGAAGGTGGAATTGGGGTAAGGCACCTCCGGCGGACACGGGACAGTCGGCACCTATAGGGTAGGATCGCCGACATGTGGCGTATTTCCTCAAACTTTGCCGCCCAGAAGCTTGGCTTACAGGAGTGCGCCACACTCCCGGCTACTAAGAGCTTGTTCGAGAACGAAAAGCGAGAATTGACTACACTCGGTTTTGCAGTCCATCTTCCTATTTAATCTGTATACTAAGTCTTTGATAGCGCCTCACCAGGCGTCGCTTGACGAGAAATCTATGACGTTCCACCGACGTCATTTCATGACAAGCTCTCAGTAACCAGTGACAAACTTATATAACATTCCTCATGAACTTATGGTTTTACTCAAAAAGGTTTTGAAACTGAGCTCCAAAATTTGAAAAGACTGTTAAAGGCGTTACGATAATATTTTTTTAAAGGGAGGGTGAAGTAGAAAATCAAGTGATTTTTATCATGTCTTCTACTAATTACAAGACCAGTCTGCATAGTGAAACATTCAGGAAATACTTCCAAATGATTTTAAAATTCAAATTAGGTTCGGATTTTAAGGATAATTTTAAATCGCGTAACGCCCTGCCTTTTTATTAACAAAATTCTCGCGGCACGTTCAGTGTCGAATCAAATTTATCGCGAGATTTGATAAAATTCGCGCGCGACGTGACAATCGTGGCGCGAGACATGGAGCATGCGTGCCACGAGAATTTTGTTAATAAAAAGGCAAGGCGTTACGCGATTGGACGGAGGTCCTTCTTTAAAATTATCCTTAAAATCCGAACCTAATTTTAATTTTAAGATCATTCGGAGATATGTCCTGAATGTTTGACTATACAGACTGGTCTTATAATTAGTAGAAGAATCGACAAAAAAAAATCACTTGATTTTCTACTTCACCCTCCCTTTAACATCTTTACGAGTACAAAATACCAAAAGTATATAGATATAAAAACGAAAGTACACTTCGCTGAAACTTGCTCGCACCATGTAATATGAGAAGCCCTAGCTCCTTTACCAACAGAATAGTGTCGACCCCCCTCTGTGCATGATTACCTTCCCGACCGTGGCACAGGAAACAAGCCGTGAATAAGTAGCAGATGCTAGCTCTAGTATTACCAAAAACTAACGTTTGGATCGCCAACATCGTGTACTACTTTCTAAAAACCTATGACGTCAAGAGTAGCTCTTCCCTGAATGGTTAGTTCGCGTATGGGCTTGAGCGGAGGGTAGATTACATATCAGCAGAAGTGTACCACAAAGCGGGGTAAATGTAACGTCATTCTTCCCAACATCGGAACATTTGGAGCAAGGTTACTAAACCGAATCACATACGCGATAAATAATTCCCTCATCATTACTCTATTTGCGTTAAACTATTTGGCAAGACGCACTTGTGGATTTTTGTCTCGCCCCAAGACGAGGTTTGTGGGTTGATTGCTGAGGATTTAGTACCAAACAGTTATAGAATTCACCCTAGCACGGTGCGATGCCCATCTGTAGTTTCATGAGCGGGAGAGCAAACAAAAAGGGTGAGCCTGGGAAGAATGACGTTACATAACTAATGTATTAAGATGATACAGAGTGGCATCCTTCTTCTATTATCCCCTTCTGATATCAGTTTACATGTCGTCTACACCTAGGCAGGGAACTGTTAACGAAGTGTACTTTTTGTTTTTATATCTATATACTTTTGGTATACATATACACATGTTCAGCCTTCAATAAAAAAATGTAAATTCTATAAATAAGGAAACTTTATATTAAACTCCGCTTAAGGAAAACTTTGCGACAAAACTAAGGGCTAAGGTCATAATACTTTGTACCGCGAAACTATTATAGAGATAACTTCAACTTGAAGAATGCTAACGGGGATGTCTTTCTCATTTTGCAGTTTAAAATATGGTGGAGGTGCCTGTATTTAACCCTGCTACTGAAAGGCAATTTCTAAAGCAAGAATTTGCCCCAGTTAATAACATTCCAACCAATATCATTACTTGCGGCAGATGGCTCGATGAAAAACTACCTGTCAACGAAAAACTTCTAGTCATAGTCATTCCTGGTAAATATTATGTGTCATTAATAACCATACTCTCTTAGCACCTTTTTTTTGGCATTTTGTATTCTTTGAGAAGTTTCTATTCGTTTATTCAAATGCTTTTAGTCATCATATATAATAAAATATGACAAACTTGAACGTCAGGAAGTAATTGGATTTAGACCCTACATAATAGACTTATGATTTAGAGTCAAGAAGCGATATCTAGTTTATTAGGGGGAAGGTAAAAATTCGCCACATTTCTAACTTTATCTCCAGTCCAAACGTAGGTACGGAGTTAATCCCCGTCTCTAAATTACAATCAGCATCTCATTGGTTCTTGAAAACTCACGTCAGCGCGACGCGAATGACGAAAATTACAGTCATATTATCCGACTGAGGCGAGGGGAAATAGCCCGGCCTCCTTTTACGTCCCCCCTTGTATTTTGGAAGCGGCACTGGGACTATGGCGCGCGAATACTTAGGCATCTTATACCTTCTCCCTAATAAACTAGATATCACTTCTTGTTAGAGTATAAAGGCCTTTTCAGACAATACAACATTTTGACTCATAAGATGAGTCAACTTCTGTTGAGTAAAATAGTTGTGGCGTGTGAACAGAAGTTAGACAAGTTCAATCACCAAATTAAAAATTGAACACTGACCAATTTTTTCTAGATATGGGTTAATCAATTGAGTCAAAAGTTGTCCCGTCTGAAGATGTCTTTTGTTTATTTTCTCCGTATTATCAGTAACATAAATGAATTATTGGTAGAACGCGCTACACTGTATTGTCACGCCAAACTTTCTTCACCAATCCGATAAGAGTTCTCAACTTGATGGGACGTGAGGTTTTTCACATTTGTGAAATGCTTTTATCCTGTATTAAGGACTCTTGAAATAAAATTGCAATAAGAAATGAAATAGACAGACTGGGTTTTAACACAGACTATTGAGCCGCAGTTTGAAATAAGTTTACTGTGCACCTGCATAAATGTTTTAGTTGTAGCAGAAGGGGATAATAGAAGAAGGATGACACTCTGTATCCTCTTAATACTTTAGTTATGTAACAAGATTCTTCCCGGGCTCACACTTTTTGTTTGCTCTAGCACTCATCAAATTAAGTTCAGATGGAGCATTGCACCGTGGGGTGAATTTCTATAACTGTTTAGTACTAAATACCCAAGCAGTCAACTCACAAACCTTGATTGTCTTGACGTGGGATAAAGATCCACAATAGTTAAGCGCTAATAGAGTAATGATGAGGGAGCTATTTGATTCGGTTTTGTAACCTTACTCCAAATGTAAAATGATGTTGGGAAGAATCATGTTACAATTACCCCGCTTTGTGCTTGTACACTTCTCTCGAAGAGAAGTATTATATACTTCTGGTACAACTGAAGTAAATGGCAAACTTCAAGTTTATTAGGGGAGTTTTCAAATTGATGTTTTGCTTTTCAGGTAATCCCGGAGCAATAGAGTATTACGAAGAATTCGTTTGCAGTCTTTATGAAGGATTACAACGCGCAGTGCCCATATGGGCCATTTCCCACGCCGGTCATTCCGCCTTACCACCCGAACAAATACCAACGGGACCACAAATTGGAGGTCAGTTCATCCACCTTTCATTACCCATTCTTTTTCCTTCAATTGAGTATGGCGTAAAAGGCTTATAATTCGTATATTTCATTAAACAGAAAACGAAGAGCTGTTCAATCTAGAGGGTCAAATTCAGCACAAGATGGCTTTTATTAATGAATACGTTCCCGCCGATCGAGATTTGATTCTAGTCGGTCATTCCATAGGTTGTTATATTATTTTGGAACTAATGAAAAGGATACCACAGTTAAGGGTAAGTCAACCATGCATGGCAATTACAGTAGCTCGAGTAAGAATTGTTGAATCTCGTCTCTTGTATCGTTTCTGGGTCGCTGTGTTCCCAAAGAAGATCAATTATTGACTAGAGATCTTAATGATATGTCGCGGTATACTCGTGGTGGGAATTTTTTTAAGGTTTTTGTCTATAGGACAAGGTTTTATTTGTTAAGAAGTTCTTCCTCTTTTCACACTTCTCGCTCGAATGACCTTTATAATGGACACGTAATAAAACGATAAAAGAAGTCTTAGATAAATCAGAAGTTTATAAGATATGTTCCATAAGTTTGTCACTGGTTACAAACTGGAGCTTGTCATGAAGTGACGTAGGTCATGGATTCTCGTAAAGCGACACCCGGTGAGGTGCTGTCAAAGGTCTAGTACAGGCTGAATGGGAACATGGACTGCAAAACCAGGGATACTAGATGTTTTAAGAGGGATTCGAAGGGAGAGGGAAATTGTATAAGCGTTATCGGCGTGTCATGCCTAGTAGGCTCTACCGGATTTCTAGTTTTATTACCATTCAAGGCCAAATCAAGGATGATGGGGGATGAAGTGAAATCTGAGAGAAATAGGCGCGCTAACTGTGGAACGGCTTAGGTTCGGTGGGACGCAAAAAATGGGGGGGGGGGAATACTCGGAATAGGACTTGTAAGGGGAAAAACCAGACGTCACGCGTTTTAGACTCCCGTTAAAATAACCCTCTGCCGCAGGCGCGTCGGAATGTTGACTCGAGTTGCTCATCCCTCTTAAAAGATCTAGTGTCCCTGGCAAAATCGAGTGTAGTCAATTCTCGCTTGTCGTTCTCGAACTAGCTCTCAGTAAGTTCCTAGCATTACGAAGTATAGGTAGTGTCATACTTATGGAACATATCACTTATAAACTTATGGATAATCAAACTTATCAAACGCAAATTAGGAACTATATGACCCATTATCGGAAAGAATGACGTTTAAGGGGATATGAGCCCACTTGTTTCGTTCATTTCACAGTATCGTGTTTGACATTGGGTTAAAACGGAACATCCAGTATGAAGATCCAAAGATATTAGATAGACAGACCATTCCAACTAATTACGTCTTGTTTGAAGTCATATCTAACGTCTTTGTTGTCCACGTACCACCCCATGTTCTGTCTTAAGAAAAAAGGTGGTCAAACAACGTGACTATTTTACCCCCCCCCCCCCAACTTTTGAAAGGGTCTCTTAAGTGGTCTACCCCCCCCCCCCCCAACTTTTGAAAGGGTCTCTTAAGTGGTCTACCCCCCCAACTTTTGAAAGGGTCTCTTAAGTGGTCTACCCCCCCCCCCCCAACTTTTGAAAGGGTCTCTTAAGTGGTCTACCCCCCCCCAACTTTTGAAAGGGTCTCTTAAGTGGTCTACCCCCCCCCCAACTTTTGAAAGGGTCTCTTAAGTGGTCTATTATTTCCAATTTTTAAAAAATAAGAGTTTAAGTTGAATAAGCAACGAGTTCCCTCGAAAAACAAACCCCTTTAGCTTCTGTATTTTCTTGGCTGGAACCAAGATGATTTCCGTGAACACTTAAATTTCCTAGCTGTAAACCAAATATGGTTTACATGTAATCATTTTAGCACTTTCATTCGTAGAGACCGTAAAGTTTAGGCTTAACCCCTTTAGGTGTACACACTATGCTCATACCTACGCCCTCGATAGCTACAGCCCTTGAACTGGTTCACAGGGATTGTCAGCTTTTAAGGGCAAGACGTTTCTTATCGCGTGCATGGACCCTTGGCCTTCAATGATACAGCTTCGTGGACACTTTCTTCTTGTAAACAATCAATTTTATCAATTTGAAAAACTGCCGGAAAGGGTTTCACAAAACTTTCAGAAAGTCAAGCTGTGGGATGTTAGAGCTATTCCAAGACTGATAAAGTTCGAATCTCAGTCTTTTAAACCTTAAGAGACACCATGAATACTGGATCTCTAAAGGAACCGAAAAACGGTCGTCTTACACTGTAGAAACAAGCTTGCAAATACTAAGCATGGGCGAATACTCGAGTAACACGAATAACTCGATCGAATATCGAGACGAATAACCGTCTCGATATTCGATAAGCCCCATTTCGGGTATTCGAACGAATATCGAATAGTGAATTTTTCTATTCGGGCCTACTATTCGTTAAATATTCGACTAACTATTCGTTAAATATTCGATTAACTATTCGTTAAATATTCGATTAACTATTCGAGAAAACAAAAATATTAACCCTAAAAATGTTTTAAGAAAGTAATGGCAGTTACACTTTTTAATGTACAAGCTTCAATGGGAAAATAGGCCTGAAGTGCTACTACTCTATAGCGAATCTACATTCTAAATATAATTTAAATTGATTTTAATTAATCCTTCTATTTCTGACTATTCGATAACTATTCGATAAGGGCAATTTTAAGTTAAGCCTAATTATTCGATATTCGGTTCCCAAACAACTATTCGTCTCGGTATTCGATAAGAAAATTTTTCACTATTCGATATTCGTCTCGACAGTCAAAAACTGGTATTCGCCCATGCTTAGCAAATACTGAACAACAGACTTTTTGAGGAAAGCGTTATAAACAACAGAAAATGAGAGGTTTCAAAACAAATAGTCAATTTCAGGAGATAATTGTTGCGTTAAGGCCTCTCTTTTGACTCTTAATACAAGCCTTATTGGGTTATAGATTAAAACTGAGATGCTGCTGCACCCATAGAAAAGTGCGGTCATTATATAATTCCACGTGTTGACATTAGGAGAGCTGTAACAACAAATCTCGCGGTAGTTTTTCAAATTGTTAAGCCTTGGGTTTAGCGGGAAAAGAGCTAGATAATTTTAGACACCAACGTTCAGTGTCTTTCTTTCCTATGCCAGGCTCACTGAATAGTAGACGCTAAGGAGTCTACCTCTTTTCTTGAATGTAACGTGTTTTGGAATACATGTAGCCAGAAGGGGATAATAGAAGAAGGATGACACTCTGTATCCTCTTAATGCTTCAGTTTTGTAACGCCATTCTTCCCAGGCTCCCCCTTTTAGTTTGCTTTCCCGCTTATCAAACTACAAATGGGCATCACACCGTAAGGTGAAAACTATAAATGTTTAGCACTAAATCCCCAGCAATCATCCCACAAACCTCGTCATGACGTGGGACAGAAATGCACGAGCGCGTCTTGCCAAATATTTAAACGCTAATAGAGTAATGATGAGGGAACTATTTATCGTGTATGTGATTCGGTTTAGTAACCTTGCTCTAAATGTTCCGATGTTGGGAAGAATGACGTTACACTTACCCCGCTTTATGGTACACTTCTCTCGAAGAGAAGTATTGTATACTTCTGATGTAGCTTAGTTTTCAATACACAAGCATACTGAACAATCGTGTGGCTAGGTCTAGAACTCCATTTATATATCGATTATTTTCGAAAAGAAATCTAAATTGACGCTATAAGGAAGGAGATCAACCAACGTTGACCGATTTTATATTTTACCTTGGATTGGATTTTTGTACGGGTTCGGTTCTAAGGGAACCGAGCAGCTTTTGAATTGAAACCGCGACGACTAAAGGTTTCCCATAAAAATCCAGTTGAGCCAAGAAAAAACCGCATTATAAGGAGCTGAAGAAAGAGTAAAGAAAATGAGCTCATTTATGGTACCATCGTCTAAAAATAAACCCTATAAAGAATCTCGTTAAGAAACCCAAAAATATCATAATTGCACAGTTTAAGAGCTACTTTTAGATAGAATCATTAAAAAATCCATTTTCAAGGCTAATCATAAGTCCTTGTTGAGGTTAACTACAGCTGAATTGTATGTGCCTTTCTCCAGGAATACATTTCTTTTACTTGGAATCTTTAATAGGACATTTTCGGGTCTTTCTGCTTGAATTAAAGGGGAGGAGGGTTAGATATCGTCCGATATCGTCTCACATGACGTCATGCACAATAGTTGAATTCAGAAACCTTGACGTAGCTAGCAACTTCCACGACCCGAATGTAAAAAAGTTCTCTTTGCGTGTTCTGAACAAGTATACCTCGACCTATAGACGGTTGTCCTATATATGTGAAAAGCCAATGGAGCAGCAGACGGTTTAACGATATTTTAAACCCTTCCCCTTAAATTCAATCTCATGGAGTCTATGGCCACTTAAAGATTCCGAGTAGAAGAAATCCATGTATTTCTGCTTTCTCAAATAGTAAATTACCGATTCGAATTACGGAAAAATATTATTCAATTAGTTTTGCTAGTAGTTATAGTAATACAGTAACAATTGTATTCCCAAAGGTTTTGAGCACCAAAAATACATACTAAAATCATTAACAAAAATTACGGCTAATTTAACACCGTAAATTACCGACTCGTTATCTCTAAAAACATCTGTAAAGACAATGGAACCACAAATTATCTTTGCCAAAGGTTAATAGGAGATTTGCCAAGAATTGAGTGATGGCCACAAAGACCTTTCTTAAAGCAAGTCTCGGCTGTGGATTAGTTTAAATAAATGCCACTAGATGCTCCCATAATCGAGGGGTGGAGTTGACAGACCCTCTAAGGTTAGCAAAGGCTAGTTTCAGCTCCGCCTTCATGGACGAGTTATGATTGGCTCCTGCCTTTGGTAAGGTAAAATTTGTGTGTAGAAGATCAGTGCCAACATTTGCTTTAAAAGTTGGGATTAAAATAGAATCTAGTACTTGACCATCTTGTTATATTAAGAAAGACCATCCGGTATGTGTACATCAAAGATGTTAGATATGACTTCAAATAAAAGGATTTTGGTGGACTGGTAACGTTGAAGCCCTATCTAACATCTCTGCGTCGACATACCGGATGTTCCGTCCTAACCCTATTTCAAGCTGACGAAACGGCTTCCTCCATCCCCACTTTTCAAAAGGGTCAGCTCTTTCTTTCACAAAGAGAAGTCGTAACTGCACGGTAGCGGATCTTTTCTCAACCAGTTCCGCACCAAACTTGTGTCTAGAAACACTACACAAAACCAAAACTCAATATCGATAATGAACATACATGTTACATAATCACACGCAGCTAAAAAACTTATGAATGGTAAAAGGCTAGCTACACGTCTTGTGAGAGTCTCCACGAACTATTCCAGATGTCCAATACGATTGTAGCATTAAGGTTAACGATCTATAAAACCTCCCCTATGGTTTAATACCCATATAGTTCGTGACCTCTTAGTTTCCTTGCAAAGTAATCAATGGATAACTTACATTAGAGGGAAATATCGACAAAATGGTTAGAAAGAGGGTTCGGAAATTTCCAAGTTTTTTCTAGGCCTATTACTATTTTTTTGGGATAGATTCATTGTAAAATTCGAGGAAGTCCATTACGTAATGAATCATCCAGGCGCATCAAATTGATAATATAAGCTCTACTATTAAGAGTGATAAAATTCAGCCTGTTACTGGCTTACTATCGCTATTTGCAGTTGGTCGTGGATTGACTATACATAGTTTTTAGACTAGGATGATTGATACCTTTTACACCAGGAGGCCAGGCTACTTGGCGAACAAAGTGCACTCCCATGTAGCCTGGCCTCCCGGTGTAACTGGTATCAATACCCCTAGTCTGAAAGCTATGCGGATAAAAGTATTGCCGTTTTTGATGTAAAAAGGGGGTAGGCAACCCTGAGTATCGGGACTTACAAGGGGGTTGATACAGTGCCACCTTTGCGCACTCTCATGATACAAAAAGACTAAAGCGCAGGCGCCAAAAAGCGAGATGGAAGGCCTTTTACCCCCGTGTCTTTCCCTCTAGTTACATGGAAATCGTCTATTGTAGAGGTGCAGGGTAGGAGGTGATACTCATCTCAGGGCTGTGCCATTTAAAAATATTTGGCGGAAACGAGCAGTGCTGCCAGCTCGAAAAACTCAGCCCTCATCATCTTTGCGATACACCATTTCGTTAACCCTGAAGGCCTTTTCAGACGGTACAACTTTTGACTCAACTAGATGGGTTAAAAACTTGAGTTAGCAAAATTTGGTCAGTGATAAGGTTTTCATATGGTGACTCAACGTGTCCAATTTCTATTCTCACGACCCACTTATATTACTCAACTCAAACTGACTCATCTAAATGAGTCAAAAACTTGTATCGTCTGAAAAGGTCTTAAGAAGCGGGGGTGAAACTATGCCTTTCATCTCGGTTTATGGCGCTTGCGCTGTTTGCGTTTTGGATCCTGAGAGTGCGCAGAGAGATCAATAGATCAACCCCATTGCGCGTCTCGATACTGAGGGTTGCCTACCCCTAATTTACGTCCAAACGGTATATTGGTAACATGTCCTACCCCCTTACGTTAATATTACGGTTAGAGGTATCATTCGCAAAAAAAAAATCAATCTAGTTTTCTTTGATGCTTATATCAAACTATTTTTTCTATTCCAACGTAAAGGTAGTCCGCTCCTTTCTACTATTCCCTACGATCGAACGCATGTCCGTTACCCCTCAAGGTCAATGGATGTCTTTGATAGTCAATTACCTAAAGTACCCGGCGCTACTCGTCGTCTACGCTGCCAGCTATTTGGGAGAATCAGCGCAAAAAGGCCTTGTCTCTTGGTACTTGCGTGGTCGATCCATCCCGGACTGCGTCATCAGGGCGGCTCTCAACATGTTCCGACCAGAATGCGTCAAAGCTTGCGTCGTCATGGCCAAAGACGAGTTCGACAAAGTTCAGACGCTGGACGTGGACAATATTCAGGCTAATTTGAAGCGGGTTACCTTCTACTATGGCGCCTCAGATGCCTGGTGTCCAGTCTCTTATTACAATGACATGAAGGAAATATTTCCCGACGGTGACGTGCGTCTGTGCCAGAATAACTTTCATCACGCATTTGTCCTCGAGAACGGAAAAGAGATGGCCGCACTCTTGGCGGCCTGGATCCACGAAGGTATTTTGGGGACATCTAGAGACATTCACGCCAAGTCCCTCTTGGTGTAATATTTTTATTTAAAAGATGACGTATTGGTGCAGTTTTCTGTCCACTGGAAATAAATACAAACGAATTATTATTATTATAAAGTGATTGATTTTTCCATTGTTTTTGTATGTTTATGTATAATGTTTATTGAGAACTAAGTTGGTTTTGTTGTGGTAGTATCAACTTCAAGAAGTTTTATATTTTTGTAGCACGAATGTTTTTCTCGGAATTTATAAAAGTCAGTTGGACGCAAATATTTAGAGAAACTTTAGAGCGGAAGGTGAAAGATATAAAGGGTGTTTCTGATAAGTCTGCCACAAATTAAGGGGGTGTTCTTTGGGCGATTTTGAGTCGAAAATGTAACTTCTCTCTCCATTTTGCCCTAAGGGACACTGTTTTCCAGATATGATTTGAGGGTTTTACGGATGACCCCTTAAATTTAATTAAGAAACTGAAAGACAATGATTTCTAATTTAATTAAGAAACTGAAAGACAATGATTTCTAATTTAATTAAGAAACTGAAAGACAATGATTTCTAATTTAATTAAGGGGACATCCATACAACACTCAAAGAATAACTCGAAAACAGTGGCCCGGACTGCAAAATGTCATAGACGATATTCGACTCAAAATCGCCAAAAGAACATCCCCTTTAATTTATGGCATACTTATCAGAAACACCCTGTATAATTCCGTGATTAGACAATTGCACACTCATTGAAAACACTCTAAAACCTTCTTGCTACAGAAATAAATGACTTCTTGGTAAAGAGTACAGTTGTTATTTATAAAATATTACTGTTATAATAGAGCCAAAGACTTCTTTCGATCTCTTGTAGAGTTAGATTAAATGATCAAAGTTTTATATTAAACGTAAATCAACTAGAACCCCCCCCTCCCCCCACCTCAAAATTATGACATAATTGCCTAGTTTGATGCCTAGTTTTCAGTTCATCTTGAATCAGTTTCGTTAGACCTTTGATGACTTGAAAATCTTAAACCTAAGAAGCCGTGTTCCTTACTCCTAGTTGATTAACTCTTGGTACTTGAGTCAAATGACAGATTTAGCTTGTGTGATGTCTAATATGATTTCTTGGGGAGAATACTTGCCTTTATAAAATGCCTAACTATATATATATATATATATATAACAATAACACATTCCATATACACTTATCTATCTATATTTGGAAAACATACTAAGCGAATTTTCTACTTTAATAATATAAAGTATTTCACATTTATATAATCTATATTGATAAATAAGCATATCCGTATACTTTTAACCACTCCCAAAATTGCTTACTTAAACTAGACTTCTTTGTTATTTGTTTACATTATTAAACCAGAAGGCGATAATAGAAGAAGGATGTCACTCTGTATCCTCTTAATACTTTAGTTATGTAACATGATTCTTCCCAGCGCTCACCCTTTTTGTTTGCTCTCCTGCTCGTCATACTAAGTTCAGATGGACATAGCACCGTGCTAGGGTGAATTCTATAACTGTTTGGTAATTGCTAAATCCTCAGCAATCAATCCACAAAACCTTGATTGTCTTGACGTGGGACAAAAATCCCCAAGCGCATGCGCCTTGACAAATAATTAAGCGCTAATAGAGTAATAATGAGGGGACTACTTATCACGTATGTGATTCGGTTTAGTAACCTTACTCGAAATGTAAAATGAAGTTGGGAAGAATCATGTTACAATTACACCCCGCTTTGTGCTTGTACACTTCTATCGAAGAGAAGTATTATATACTTCTGCTTTAACTCAAACCACGCAGTATATTCATTAGCAAGTACTAAAATTTCCATGTTAGATTTTCAGTAGTCGATATAACCAATGGCGTAGAGGCGTAGGAAAAACATACATATTCCATAAAAGTCCTTGTTTCTAAGAAAAAAAATGTAATGTTTGCGTAGATATATTATGAGAAATGAGGCGCACCCAGTTAACGTTTATCATATGAAAAACTATTCTCAAATGGAAATGTTACACGCATTTTATATATACTGAAAGAAAGTCCATGTGCAAGCTAAAACGTCTAAATTCGCCTTATACGGATAATAATTCTTTGTTCCATCATTAATTTGGCTTTCGCTCGCTATCTGTTGAGTCAAAACCACCAGGTCTAGAAGTCGGAGCTTCGATGAAGGGTGTGTAAAACTATAGCTCTGCAGGTTTAGCATATTAGATGATCCAACCAAAATAAGGTTGTTTATACTCCCTTTAAACATATAATTGCGCTGTTATTATGAATTCCTTGATTGATACACATTATTTTTCATTCGTCGTCTGCTTTGGTTTGAGAGTATCAAACACTGAAATTGTCACCATTTAAACATGAAATTCAAGGAGTATGGCGCCAGCTTTGGGCGACAAAGTTTTTGGGAATACGACACAGGTCGGCGAACCTACCCTATAGGTGCCGACTGCCCCGTGTCTATCGGAGGTGCCTTGACCCCAATGCCCCTATCTTAAAACCGACATAACCAATGAGTCACTTCGATGTAAAAATGGGGGTAGGAAACTCTCAGTATCGGGACGTACAAGGGGGTTGATACAATGCCATACGTCTCTGCGCACTCTCATGAAACGAAGATATTACAGCGCAGGCGCCAAAAAGCGAGATGGAAGGCGAAGTTTTACCCCCTCTTAGTTACATCGAAGAGGCTAATAACTAGGTTGTCACCAATGCAAGGTTAATTACGAACGCAATTGAGGCAAGCCAACCACTACAAAATTGTCAACGCGAGGCCAATTTAATCGTTTTAGGTTGCAGATGGACTTTAATCTATATTTAGAAACAAAATGTTCTTTCGTCAAGAGACTGATTTTTGATTTAGTTAATCGAAGAGCTAATAATGTTTAGCTTCAGTGTTTCCCTAAAAATCCGATAACTGTTTAAATAAAGAACCGATTTAAATCGTGCTGAGGTAATGAAAGAGTAGACAACAATTCATCTTCGGATCGTTTATTCGTTCCTGACGTTGTCTATTAGCCTCCTTCTAAACCTCTTTATTTACCTCATCGTTCTGATATAATAAATATTAATGGTTTTTTTATAATGTGGAAGAAAACCCAAATCGAAATTCAAATATGTTATTAAATGTGCGCGTCTGATTGTGCCTGGCAACAAGAAAATGTGGTCAAGTGCTTCCATTCTCTGTGATAATTTTAAATAAATGGGTTTTTTTGAAAAGAAGATAAATCTCTTTCTTTAATTAAACTAAGCTAAGCCTAAATGACTAATTACGATTTATCTTACTGTTTCAGTTGAAAGAAGGATCGATTAGAACTACAAAGAACTACAACCTTCGTTTAATATTTAACTAGAAAACTGATAATTTCGCGAAATATATGAACAAGAAGTGATATCTAGTTTATTAGGTAGAAGCTATAAGATGCCTAAGTATTCGCGCGTCATAGTACAAGTCCCCTTTCAAAATACAATGGGACGTAAAAGGAGGCCGGGCTATTTCGCCTCTCCTCAGTCGGAAAATACAAGTAATTTTCGTCATTCGCGTCGCGCTGACGTCAGTTTTCAAGAACCATGAGATACTGGTTGTAATTTAGAGGCGGGGATTAACTCCGGACCTACGTTTGGACTGGAGATAAAGCTGGATATGTGGCGAATTTATACCTTCTCCCTAATAAACTAGGTATCGCTTCTTGATATAAATAAAACCAAATAGGGATTAATGTAAGGATTAATGCAAGGCAAGATAGCAAAGACCGAGGAGGACAAAGTTTCAGCAAAAGTGCTATATAGCTTGTTGGGAACTTATTCGAGAAGGGAGTTTGTTATAGGCTTCTGGTTTCGGCTAATTATATTACTTCACTTATAACTAACTGTGGGGTGAGCTGTTCCTGACCTAAAATATTTAATATTTAAAAGCATTTGGACCAAAAACTACGCAAGTTATTGCGTCACAAATCATTTTTCAAACCTATAGCTTTCGCATATTATTGGAATCAAAGTTCTCTCATTTCTAAATCAGCAACTTCGGAATGAATAAAGTCCATCCAATTTTGCATAATTCTTATAGCAATGCTTGAAGGGATGCGACACGCTAGTATTTTTCTTTTTTTAATCGAAAAAGACATAAAAACATATATTAAACATGAATATATCAATTGGAACCTTTTCTCTCTACAATAGACCATTTCTGAAATAACATACTGAGAAACCAACACAGGGGGCGAGGCGGCTCACACTGTCACCAAGAATCACCGCTAGAGGCAGTGCCTCCCGCGTGTAGTAAGCTCTGGCTCCGTCGGGCGTTGCTACTTGACGCGAGGGAGAATACCCCCAAGGCCGGCCTCACCCCCGTTTGTTAGTTTCTCTGTACATAATTTCCGAAATGGTCTATATTAAAGAAGGTACGAGCAGTTAGGTTTCTGTAATGGCGCGCAATGGACACTACGCGTTAAACTTTCACCTATTGGACGAATCCTTCAGGTGGTACTAGGTGTCCAATAGGAAGGGGTACGAATGAATGAATATTTATTGTCTTTTCACATACAGTGAATCCCTTTTGAAACAGGGTTCCCAGTGCTTCGCGGAGTAGCCTAACGCGTAGTGTCCATTATCGAAACTTAATCGCTCGTATCTTCGTTAATATCGTAGATAGAAACACGGTTCCAATTGACAAATACATTATTTTATACGCTCTTTCGATTAAAAAAGATAATATTCTAACCCGATGTACCCCTTTAAGAGCACCGAGAATGGACCAATGGCAATTCCGTGGCCTTAATTATGTAAAGAGAAGGAAAATTATAGGATAAGCGTTATCATTCGTGGGTACAAGTTTAGTACTTTTGCGTGGCAACTCAACTCGTCTTCTACGAAGCGCGACAAAAATAACTACTTTCAAACGGGGTTTAAAGGTTGTTTAGTATGCGAGACTGTATCTTATTAAAAACATATTCGTCCGGAAAGCTCGAAAACCAGCCTTGGAGGAGGTGACCAACCAGAGTGACCGCTTGCTAACGTAATTTTGTAAATTAAAACGTACGGGTTTCTAACGTAACGGTCAAGTCTTCACTGTCCACCCTCGTGGGTAAAAATGGGCCATAGGGCCAAGTGAATATCAGTCGACCCTAACCTTGTAAACTACATTTTTGCTGCATGAACATAATTCTTTCTAAATTTTAAAATTATCCAGACTTTAAACCATTAATTATCTGGGGCGGGGGGGGGGGCAAAAACTCCACACTTACACGTTAGAAATATATGTCTCAACTTACATGTTTGGTTTTAAAGGTTTTAAAGGTTTTTTAGCAATAAAGCGTGATTATAGTGTTTTAAAAATGTTAGGGCAAGGGGGCACCATAAGAAGTAGAAAAAATTGTTTATACCGACTCTTGATGTGTGGTTTTCTAATTGCAACACGGTTTCCCTCCTAGAACTTCCCCAAAACCTGTAAATTGATTTTTTTACTACTTCAGAACCAAAAGAAATGTTAGAAATAACATAAGTTTATGATCTACTATTAAGTTTTAATGTATGAATGGGATCTATAGAGGACTAGTCTGTCCCCCTGCTGCCTATAATCCGTCTCATCCTTTTCTCTTATTAAATTATACGAAACAGTACCGCCGTGAAAGGTTTCCCTTCAGTGCAGTCTTAGTATGAAACGCGAGAGGCGATAAAAATCTCTCCTCAATAAGCCTCTTTGATGTAACTAAGAGGGAAAGACACGGGGGTAAAACTGTGTTTCCCATCTCGCTTTTAGCGCCTGCGCTCTAGTCGTTTTGGGTCTGGATAGTGCGCAGAGACGATTGTTAGTCAACCCCATGGTATGTCCCGATACTCAAGGATTCCACACCCCCTTTTATCATCGAAGACGCTTATTGCAGTCGAGGTTTTCATTCAGTAATTGTCCCCCCCCCCCCAAAACGTCTGAACATACAAAAGCATGATCGCTTAAAAACCACGTGATTCGGATAAAACATATGAGCTGGACGTAGCGGGATAAAAAGAAACACCAATAAATTCCACCCAATAAAGTCTTTCCACCCCCCATTTATGCTTCTTTTAGCCTCGAGCGGCGCTACCACCTACAGAAAAATCTGTCGTATTCTTGGCGCCCGATTTCTCATAGACGCTAACGTTAAGGAAGGGGCAGGAGACATTCTAAAAAAGACCTAATGATGGACACTTAAAGAGGAGTATTTGCTTATGGTGTATATTATAGAAAGAATCAAGATAATAAAATTCTGCATTAGTAGCGTTGTCTTTTTGATTATATTTAGTTTGGGCGACTTTGGGAAAAAGAAAACAGATACGTTCTGTAGTCTCGAGAAAATTACGACTGCACTCGAAGAATCGCAAATTACACGACAATATTTTAAATTGCTTTGAATTAATTCATGTCCGGCGAAAGATTAGTTATCTCTTAGATCAAAATTGTGTTTAGAATAAATTATATATTTCAGGGTTTATTTTAAATTAAATTCCCAGTGTTTTAAAACCTCGGAAGTGACCTCTTTCGAGATTTTAAAGAAGGTAAAACTTCTAGTAACGGCATTAATACTTTCAAAAAATTAATGGTGTGTGTAGAGGTAGTTTATTTACCGGTGCGTGCTAACCTATAAAACATGACCCCTGTTTAACTGATGGAAGGTTTTTAAAATTATTTGCAACAAAAAGTTTTATAAATAGTTAAAAATGACTGCACTACTTTCATGTTAACTTTTTCGAAAAACAAAACATCTTATTCAAAAGAAAAAGTTTCAGTTTCATAAATGTTCATAAAATAATAGAGTGCAGTTATAACAATTAAGATGGAATTTGAAAGCTAAGCTATATTAGTTAATATTTACTAAATAATTTAAATTTTAGTTCGTTCTGGTTGAATTATAACCTATTTACCTAACACACCTGAAATTTTTGATATCATTAAAGAAAATATATCTTTTAGCATCATTTAAACTTTGTTTCACAGCTATAATTCCTAAAGAAACAAACAATATTTTATATTAAAGTCTATTCCTTCAAAAGTTGTTTTCTATTACATATTATAACTCAGAGTTATTTTAGTCACGCGTATAGGTATACGTAGACGTTTGACGAGCATTTTCTTCAAAGTTTTTACTGCAAAGTACTTAACCAGTAGTTATCTATCTTTACCAAATACAACGGTACTTATTTCCAGCTTATTTATAGCGTTTCTGCCCATATCTTCTCTACGGAGCATATGATCGCGTGCTACAATTTCCCAGGGATCTCGGCAGGTGGCGCGCGATCTTTTCTAACTTTCTCTCTCTCCTCCCTAAAGACGGGCTAAGCTGAAAAGCAACCCTTTTTCGCGGACTTTTCTCTCTCTCTTTCCCGCCTTTTCTTTGCCTTCCGAATTTCCGCTTATGATTTTTACCCTTTTGGTCGGAATTTAACTTCTGTCTGAAAGTGACAATCATTCTGACCGATCCTTTGCGTTCGCTCTTCGAGAAAAAAGAAGAAACTCCGGGAAACGAGGAAATTGAAACGTGCAAATTGATTAAAAAGGAAAGATAAACTTGCGCGAGTTAGAACTGAAGTGATTTAGGCCTAGTAAGAAGGAGTTTTGGTGAAAGACAAACTTGAAGAAGTTGAAAACTTTGAAATCGCGTCCGCCAAAAATCGCGATAATGGGAAATGAAGGGGACAGAGGAATAAGTTTCACGACTTTGAAAGTTGAAGACGACAGATTAATCGAACAGATATTCATTCTATGGAAAATAGAGAGACGCGTCAAGCGAGAGACGATAACAGGGAACAGAGAAAACAGGTATGGAAAACTTTCAAATATGCGCCGATTCTTCAAATAGTTTTTCTGAATTGATGGCTTGATTAGAGGGGTTGGTGGTGGCGAACTTGCACATTCCAATAAATTTGATGCAACTGTGTTATCAAACATCACTTAACGCGTACGTTCCACTGCTCATTGGATCATTGTGTAAAGGGGATTTGTAATCTCTCTAACTATTAATGTAAACTGTAGCATTATTTAGAAACTTGAGCTTGATGCAATAGCAAAAGTTGAGTCGTATCAAGGACCCATACGTAATGTAAACCAGAAGTATATAATGCTTCTCTTCGAGAGAAGTGTACCATTAAGCGGGGTTTTGTAACATGATTCTTCCCAACATCCCTTAACATTTGGAGCAAGGTTACTAAACAGAATCACATCGCGATAAATAGTTCTCTCATCATTACTCTGTTTGTCAAGGCGTGCATGCTTGTGGATTTTTGTCCCGCGTCAAGGCAATGAAGGTTTGTGGGTTGATTGCTTAGGATTTAGAACCAAACAGTTATAGAATTCACCCTTGCACGGTGCGATGCCCATCTGAAGTTTGATGAGCGGGAAAGCAAACAAAAAGGGCGAGCCTGGGAAGAACCATATTACATAACTAAAGTATTATTAGGATACAGAGTGGCATCCTTCTATTATCCCCTTCTGGTATGAATAGCCGTCTTAAGTTTCCCATGAGCTTATTATTTTTGCTATGGGTTGTTATAAGCAAACCAATGTGGCAGTGATGCCAGGGAATAGGAGCAATAGCGAAAAAACTCAGAGATCCCGCTAGTGCGTTCTCAGGTTTTATATGGGTTGTTGGTTGCGTTAATATGAAAAGTCGAAACTCGTCATCATGTGGGATGAAATGTCTTTAGTTACTGGTAATTAACATCTGAAATAAACTGTACAGGACAGTTTTATGCAGACAAATAACGACTATTTTTGAGCGATAAATTCAAAACTATAGACCATTTCTTGACTAACATCACTCGGAACTTCAAAACGAATGGGTACATTTAGTTTCGCGTTTACCCAATATACCCAAACATGCGCGTCTCAATGTGAACCACCTTATTTGTAATTTGTCGAACTGGAATAGCAGAATCACCTAAAAGGTTATAATTGGGCACAACAGCTTAAGCAGAAAAATAAGTGAATTTGGTTTGCAATTTACACAAATAGACATATTTTTCTAATAGCCCATATGGGTCTCCTTCGTTTAAAACTGTTTTTATTATAATACACCAGCCACCATGGTACTTAACTTGATATCAAAAGTAGGGAGGTTTCTTACATTACTTCTGTTGATATTTAGAAAAATAAGTGTTGGCCTGATCTCATGAACGCTGGATAGGTTAAGATTCATTTTCCCAAACAAAAATGGTGTTTGCCCATGTTTTCTAATGATATAACCAAGTAGCCGTATAACCCTATACAGGGTGTTTCCGAAAGGCATGTTAAAAATTATTGAGGGGTGTTCTCTAAGCGATTTCTAGTCGAAAATGTAATTTCTATGATATATTGCCGTGCGGGTCACTGTTTTCAAGTTATGTTTGGACGGTTTTACGGATGACCCCTTAAATTTAATTAGCAGTATCTTTCAAGTTATTAATTTAAAACACTCCCATCTTACCTTGAAAACGGTGGCCCGGACGTCAAAATATCATCGAAAATTTTCGACTCGAAATCGCCCAAAGAACATCCCCCTCTCCTAATATCCGGTTCACTGTATTTCTACTAATAAAATGGCAGTGAAAGATGCGTACGCACACCGGAAGCTTAGAGGAAAACTTTCAAAGCGAGAACACTGCAGCCAAGCCTTCTACTCCCCCTCTTTCGCTACCCTCTTTGGTCTGACAGACTTTTAAGAAACACGCTGTACATGAAGAACTTCAATCACGCTAGATCGGTTATTTTCAAATAACAATACCACGAGCTCTTGATGGAATTTGCAGAGTTTTTTTTTGTGCAATCGATTCAAAATAGTATAATGGGGTATGGGGCCCTCTCTCTCCACATGCAAACACACACGCTTTTGTCTAATGCCACTTTCTAAGGTCAGCCATGAACCATGGAGTTATATTTAACTTCACGATTGGAACGTGCATTTAAGTAAATTTTAAATGTCACGCTTAAAGACATATGCAATGCAAAGGCCAATGGAAGATGGCATAAAGCATCTACTCTTTAAACGGCATGCCGTTTGTGATTGGCTGCTTGGAATCTGAAACCAAGGAGCTGGCTGCGAGTTATTGCACGTTTAATTAAACTTTAACTCCAATCAAGAAGGGATATCTAGTTTACTAGGGAGAAGTTTCAAGATGCCTAAGTAATTGCGCGCCATAGTCCTGGTCCCCCTTTCAAAATACAAGTGGGGACGTGAAAGGAGGCCGGCCTATTTCGCAGCCTCTCCTGAGTCGTCAGTAATTTTCCTCATTCGCGTCGCGCTGACGTGACCTTTCAAGAACCAATGCTGATTGTAATTTAGAGACGGGGATTAACTCCGGACCTACGTTTGGAACTTTGGACTGGAGATAAAGCTAAAAATGTGGAGAATTTATACCTTCTTCCTAATAAACTAGATATCACTTCTTGCTCCAATAAAATCACTCAATGTAAAGAGGAATATGCAATAATAAAAAATAGTGCGTCGCTGAAATCTTAATCACAGGCATTTAATCCCCAATTGCATTAATAAATTCAATTAAACACCTTTGTTACTCCAACGTTACTTAGTATAATTTTACGTGACAGACAATATATTTTCCAACACATAGTAGCTAAATATGGAAGATATGCAAATAAATTGTATACTTCAACTACCATATCTTTGTTTTCATACTTTTACGCTAATATAAAGTAGGTTATCTATACTCTAAGATAGTGCAGCAAGAATACAAATTAATAAACAAACATTATCCACGCGACGCTGGTTTATTTTGTATTTTTTTAGCCACATCGTTTGATGGAGTTCTAACTGATGGGGCTATTAGTTATGCTTGCCCTGTTGTTGTATATGTAGTAGATGTATTTCGATCGTCTTTTTGCGATTGTTTTAAGATAACATTCTTCGTTAATTTGAGACTTTAATTCGCGATTTTAAAAGGGATGGGGATTAAGGGTTTTTTAGGGGTTGCAGTTAAAGGTACCGCGTCGAGGGCTATTAACTAGTAATAATTTTAGTTCATTGGTGATTTTGAAATTGATAGGGATTAGTGTTGCGTCTGGGCTACGGGTAATCATCGAGGGGCTGCTCAATAAAAACCCATTGGCAGGGCCGTTGAGAGTTTGTGGGCCTGGAAAAATTTACTAAATCTCGGGCCCCTACAAGACAGCACTACACGTAATTCGGGCCCCTTGAAGTTACGGGCCCCGAGGAAACTGACCGAATTGCCCTCGGTTAGGGGTAATTACTTTAACAAGTAAAATGTTCTCGATATCTGGAGCCTCACAAACGATGTGGCTCTAATTTGGCCGGCGCCATCTTGTTTTACTATATACATTTAGAAAATTCACTTCTCAACTTGGAAGCGAAATTACATAAACTTGTTCAACACGCGAAGCTGGTTTATTTTCTTTTAGTATTCAACAAACTTTGAAGTTAGAAATGAAATTGTAGGCACTTGTTCAACATGAACAACATAAAAACAAACATTCAACCCAAAACAAAACTACAAATGCTAAAATTTTCAATTTCTCGTTATGTCTATGAATGTGGTTATAGCTATTTTACACGGTCTTTCGAGTGTAGATAAGTACGTGCGGATTGTATCAAGTATGCACAATTTCTCATCATAATCGATTTAAATTGTATGACCTCGGACTGCTTGGGAGAAGGAAGCGTTCATACGTCCAAATTTAGAAGCAGATTAAACAGAAGTTATGAAATGATTAAATCGAGGGGTTAGTCAATTGAGTAATCAGGTGTACAAAACCGCAGAAATTGATTATTTGATTTCTAGAATTCTTAGAAAATCATCAGTAATCATGACTAGCCCCTCGGATTAAGTCTATTCTTTGAAAATGGAGCTGTGTTTCAAATATGTAAAACTGGGCTGCATAAACCGCTACATGTTTGTGAAACGTAATGTACAATCTAACGTTGAACTGACGAATTAAGTTCATTATTGCAACGCGTGTAAGAAAAAACAAAAACGAAAGTTCAGTCTTGAAACAATTCTTAAAAAATCTCGTAAAACGAATATCGTGAAATCTGGGATTGAAGTTTTTGAAAAAAATGACACTTCTTTTGAATTAAGAAATCGGGATTCGAAAAAAAAAACTGCCCACCGGGTTTTTTATATTTAGCACTTGCGTGATTTGTAATAATTTCCATTTCATAAAAAATAATTAATATTATTAAATAATACTATTGAAATTGAAACAATAAACATCTTGAACTATCTTTAAAAATAAATTATTTTTGCATTAAATTAAAAACTAAATGAAGATTTTAGTGATGGGTTTTATTAACTTGGTTTGGGTGGTTTTTTACGGTGGGTAAAAGGAACTGACGTAAAATGTTTGTAGTTCCACGCCTTCCCTATCTCGGGACCCAAATGTAACCATTATCTTCAGATCACCATGAAAAATATCTTAGAAACTTCAAGATCAAGATATTAACTTCCACGTAACTAACACTATAATAGTTTAATAATATAAAGGATTGGTCTTGCTTGACCGTTGGCGAGTAAATTTAGACGTTGCAGAAAGGCTAGCAGTTAACTTTGAGTAAGCACTTGTCTAACTTAGTTCACGGTTCAGACAATATTGCACTGAAGTCAACGCTGAAAGAGAGTACATAGGAATTTCGTTTAGCCATACCCCGTTATTGAAAACTATCCATAGTTTAACTACCGACAATATCGTAAAGAATAGCAATTTAAGTCTATTTCACGACTAACACTCCTTCTGTTCTACGTAAAGTCAATTATAAAAGGTGGGAACGATTTGAAAGAAACATCTGTTGGAGTGCACAGTCAGATCGGTGTTAAAAAAATTCATCCAAAAATAGGAAGAAGAAAAAAAGTATAATGATCCATTTCTGGAAACTGCACTAAGACAATTAGGTCTACCCCTTTCTATGGACCGTTTATCTATGACGCGCGTAACCAATTATCATACCTGGCAAAAAGTTTCTCAGGTAGCAAAAGTGTCAAAACTGATAGCTGAATGACAACCATACCGTGCTCAACGCAATTTTTAATGATATAGGCCTAGACTACTCCATTAATTTCAAAAGAGAAGCAAAGGCAACAGGGAAGGGTTCCGTCTTCTTAGGTTATTTCCCTAGCGTCAAGAAGCACCGCTAAGAGGCAGTGCGAGTTGTCTAGCCTCCCTCGTGTAGTAAATTCTGGCTCCATCTGGCATTGCCTCTTGGCGAGAGGGAAATAACCTACAATGGCTACATTACCCCTTTGAGTTTGTTTCTCTATAGAGTAATTGCACCTACTTGCCTTTGACTGTATTAAGCTCTATGGGTAGTTAACACGGAGTGCCACTACTCTATATAATAGTTATATTACTGTATTACAGCGGTTGTATACTCTGTTAAGGGAAGATGAAACTCAAAACGTGAAGTGCTTTCATGTGTACACTTGAACTCGGGTACCTGTACTAATGCTTCAATATTATTTTATTGATGTATAAAGGGACTACCCACAGTTCGTATGTCGTAGCAATGGCGCATTGGCGCACTGGCGCACTGGTTGTTACCCCCAGGGATCGTGGAGAATTTCTTAATCGTATCATGGACAAAGCAATACTGAAGGACCAATGGCAGCCCATAGAGCCCCATACTAAGCGACTAAACAACCAATGTTAAGCTTTCTGCCCCGTTTTCAGCCCAAAAATGGATTGGAGGGGGTTGTTAACTCAACGAAGCATCCTTGTGCGCATCCCAGAGAGAAAACCAAAATCTAAAGTTAAGAGATCCTAGAAAGATCAAATGATAGATCTTTTCCAAGAGATGCGTCGAACTTGATGTGCGGTAAAGACACGCGTTATAAGCCAACAGCCCTCACCAAGATTCCTTTTACGACATTATCTTATCTTGATGCGAAAAATTCCTCAGAAATATACAACTATATACACCTTCCCTTTATTATGCATAGCGTGTCAAGTTGTAGCGTTAATTTATTAATCCATACATGGAACTTCATGATAGTAACCAGCCACAGCGGCCAAGCCAGTTACACTTAAAATCGATTAAGGTGGGGTTACGATAGTAAGAAATAAGACTACAGCCTTTGACGTCACTTGTTGTTATGGTACTGCGCGAGATACCAACTTTACACGTGCAACCAAGTTAAAAATCTACCACGAGGAATACATACAGCTAATCGGAATCATTGTGTAGCCATTTTCTCAACGTATCTAGGTGCATTTTGTGGGAAGAGTTGGACTGATCATTATGTATGACCAGGTTTACCTCTCAAAGAGATATCTCGTTGAAATCAAGAGTTACGTCAGAATAATGAGGCGTGACGGATAGTACTCTAGTCCGGCCCACCAAACCGGCATAGAAAGTAAGATTTCAGATACGGAGGCAAAATCATTCCTATTAGATGTATATATTCCCGCTAAAACAAAAGTACTAGCCTTCTTTATCACAATACAGTCCTTTAAGCCAATCTCGCTCGCAAATTCTATCCCCAAAGCTACGCGAAATTCTTGGTTTTTGTTTTATAGCAGCCCTGTGGACGTGATCACAGTATTATTAGAGCTATAAGCTTATTAACGCAAACTGTGTTTTATATGGGAGCTTTATTACATTAAACGGAAGTTATGAAGTGTTTGCTTTAGACTTCAAAATAAGCTGGATTTAGAAACAATATTTTTAGAAATATCACAGGCTGTTTTAGTTCGTCCAAAATTTGTTCTATAAGTATAACACTTCTTATACTTTGTAATGCTAGAGACTTAAAGCTCGAGCTAGTTCGAGAACGACAAGCGAGAATTGACTACACTCGCTTTTGCAGTCAATCTTCCCATTTAGCCAGTACTATACCAGGCGTCGCTTTACGAGAATCTGTGACGTTTCACCCACGTCACTTCATGACAAGCTCTCAGTAACCAGTAACGAACTTATGGAACATATGAACTTATGGTCTAAAGAAGAAGCTGTCGAGAGCTTCCCATATCATTTAACTAGCACTTGAAGCTATATTTTAACCGAACTAACGCTCCAGTTATCCATAAATTCTGGTAATCACCCCCTCAAGTAATGAGGAGGTGATTCAAGAACTACTGAAGATTAGTTCAATGATAATGTCCGATTAATTTACTTCAAAGATATAAACCGAAGGGAATTAAACTGGTTGGGGGGGTAAGGGGGAAATATCGTAGCGATTTCGGGACGTTAACCCGTTCCTTCTTAATAGTTAGACGAATAAATTAAACTATTCCGGAAGTAACTGCAACTTGGCATGTACGTGGCTTAACCCTTTTGGATTCAGCTAGCTTATACAGCAAAGGCTTAACACATAGGAGTTGCAGGAAGTGGAAATTATTTCCTTTAAATGGCCAAACATCAGCGGAGCAAAATATTGTACTTAATCGGACAAAACGGATGTAATGGGAGTAGGTAGATTTCCATTCGTTTTTGGTTTTAATATAATTTAGCTTGAAAATTATGATTATGTTTCGTGTCGTGGTTTAAACTAAATGCTTCAACATCATTAATTTTTCATTATGCAATAGTTTCAAAATCAGGAAGTTTAGTTAATAATGAACGTTATCGATTGCAGTTTTGTTGCAACTAACAAAATGTTTTGAAATAAATTCCTATTGCTTTGAATGTTTCTCCCTTGGTATCAGATACGAAAGAACCATTTTAAACTTTTGGTTAAAAATAAATGATCATTTTGTCCCCAATTCACAGTAATTTAAGAACACCAAAATCATTGACATAAATTGTGGGTTTTGTTCGAATTCCCAATAATATTTTGATAATTCACGTCATAGGTTATGGGAGAAAATTAGTTTTAATTTCGTCGTAAAATTAATCAAGTTTAACGTTAATTTTTAATCCCTTGACGAGATCCAAGTTTCATTACCAAAATTATTTAAAAGATTTGCTCAAATCTTAGTTTGTGAGATTGATTTATTTCAGTATAAATACAAATGTTGCATCTCGTATAGACCTTTCCGAAAAAAGGTATAGACAACCATCGGTATCGGGACATACAAGAGGGGTTGATGCATTGCCATCCGTCTCTACGTACTCTCATGATACTAAAAGACTACAGCGCAGGCGCCAAAAAGCAAGGTGGAATTCTAAGTATCACCCCATGTCTTTCCCTTTTAGTTACATCGAAATGGTCTATTGCAACGAATGCATAGATACTATTTCTTCAATAGTGAAACTTCCTTGGAAAACTTGACTGATCTTTTTATTTCACTCCTAGTGCTATCAAAAGAAAATAACAATGTTGTTATTTTCTATTTTCTTTTGGTGCTATGTAGTCTCATACCAGAAAGTAAAACAATTGCTCTTGCCTACAGCACGTGTTACAATATGGTTTATTCAACTTCCCTAAATATTGATTTAACCTTAGAAAAATAAAGTAATCTTTATGGAGATTCTTACACGCTGCACTTACCCATGCTCTTAACCAAAACAATCCCGCTTCTCAGGAGTGTACCGACACACTCCTATTAAACAACACAATAGTAAACTTTAACCTAATATACTGTACCGAAATACATTAAAAAGTACAGTAGGCGATTTTGAGTTGAAAATATTGTATGACATTTTTCGCTAAGGGCCACAGTTTACAAGTTATGATTGGAGGGTTTTGACTCTTTTGAGGATGACTCATTAATTTTTAAATCAAATTTAAGGGATCATCCGTAAAATGTTTAAAACATAACTCGTAAACGGTGGCCCTTACTGGAAATTGGAAAAATGTCCTTGAACATTTTGGACTCAAAAATCACTTCGGTCCTGACAAAGAGGGTATAAAGAGTGGGAGTAGAAGGCTTGGATGGAGCATTCTGGCTTTGAACCATTTCCTCTAAACTTCCGGTGTACGCGCTCATCTTTCTCTGCCCTCTTATTGGTTGAAATACGGTGAAACGGATATTAGGAGGAAAATATAACAAAAGCAAGAGCTCCCAAAATGCCTTTCTAAAAGGTGCTAGCAGGGATAGATTTAATTTTAGAAGTAGGAATGGAGAACAGAGTATTGTGGGCTCGCGTCAAAGTCCAGGACCCCCTTCCACGGGACGGAGGGGTATGAAAGAGACGGTTCATAGCGGCAGAGTTAAAAGGAAATTAGGTATTTTTCACCTTTCCCGTCAGCAACGTGATCAAAACGTAGTTTAAGTGAGCCAATAAGAGAATTTAAACTTTTCGTTTCGTGTTGAAGGGAGGGGCTCTTTACTGGGCTGAAGTAAATAAAACCTGTTCTACATTAATATTTCTAAAATTAAATGCATCCCTGGTGCTAGCTTCAACTCAGTCTTTATACCCTCTTTGGTCATACCACCCTTAGAAACACACTGAATATTCATATTTTAAAATATTAATGTTAAATTAAATTGCAAAACATTCGAACTCGTACCCTAGGTACCCTCATAGTTTGGGACAATGCCTTTTACCACAACATGATGTCAAAGTTCTTTTCACGAAATAATAGAAAAGGTTATCCTTTGATTTAACATTAGGGACTGTAACTTACAAGGTAGGCACGCGATTTGCTCAATGTTTAGGATTTAGAAAATACGATTAAATATCATATCGATTTATCGGAGTCTTGCACACCGTAAAAAACTACCGTTTCGCAAAGAAACAATCGGTAAAAAATAGCCTTAAAATAGAATTTTTTCTTTTTATACGAGGAATTTGTTGCTAAATGGGCTACCAAATATATCGAAAAACGGTATTTTTATATATTTTTATCCATAAAAATTATACGGCAGCCCTTAATGGGCTTTAGTGGGTTGTCAAACAATGTCGGTAAATATATTAAATGGGCTTTTAGCGACAGCTTTCGTTCAATCACTTTCACCACGAAAATATTCCAATTTTCATATTCTTTGAGTGGCGTTTAAACGCAGAAACAACAATTTTTAAATGGGACCTTTGGTTTCATATTATAGTGACAGACCCCTGCACATTGCAGTAAACTGGGCCCCATATTTAAGATATATATAAATAAATAATTGGGGCCCTTACATATTCGTATCTGGGCAACTGTCCATCTTGAGGCAGACCCAGCTGGACCCCATATTCAACAGATATACAGGGTGTTTCTGATAAGTCGGGCATAAATTAAGGGGGGGATGTTCTTTGGCCTATTTTGTGTCGAAAATGTAATTTCTATGACACCTTGCATTCTGGACCACTGTTTTCGAGTTATGATTAGAATGTTTTAGGGATGAACCCTTAATTTAATTAGAAATCATTGTCTTTCAGTTTTTTTAATGAAATGTAAAGGCTCATCCGTAAAATACTCCACTCTTAACTCGAAAACATTGGCTTGGACGACAAAACGTCATAGATTACATTTTTGACTCAAAATCGCCCAAAGAACATCCCTCTTAATTTATGGCAGACTTATCGCTAGAAGTGATATCTAGTTTACTAAGGAGAAGGTGTAAATTCGCCACATTTATAGCTTTATCTTGAGTCCAAACGTAGGTCCGGAGCTAATCCCCGCCTTATTCTTCGACTGAGAAGAGGAGAAATAGCGCGGCCTCCTTTTACGTCCCCCCTTGTATTTTGAAAGGGGGACTGGGACTATGGCACGCGAATACTTAGGCATCTTATATCTTCTTCCTCATAATCTAGATATCGCTTCTTGCTTATCACAAACGAACTGTATATCTCTTGAATCTGGGGTTCAGCGTACTGCCTTGTCTAGGGGTCTGTCTCCAGATGGATTGTTCCCCATATATGAATATGAGGAACTAAACACTAAATAGTCTTTACATGCACCCGTACATAAAGAACAAACAAATCCAAACAATTTACTCAAATATACATATTGTTCTCTGCTAGCAGGGGTAAATAATTCATTATTCCAAAAGAAATTCCCATGATATGATAATTTGAATGATGACGAATCAAGCTGGCCAGCACCATGGCTTTGGTTTTATCGCCATTTGAAAACTATTTTTATCTGTTTGGGTTTCTTAACCTTTCGCCCTTGAAACTGACCAGACAATTCATAATAATTCACCAAAGTAACTTAAACGAAATTGTGTAAATATTTTTCAGGTCATGCACGACTAAACGCCCATAAAACACACCCAGACCAACGTCCTCATTTCTATGCATTACCATATTCATATTTTCAACAACATATTTCGGAATACAAAACCTTCCATTCAGCCATAGAACACAAAATAACACTTCATCGATTTAAGTCTCGATCTGTTGATGGTGCTAAATAACGAGCCTTTGAAGACAAGTTACCCCCTGAATGTCCCATAGTGCCTTAACTCCTTCAATATGTATTTATGTTCGAAGAACAAAGCCAAGGCTTAAAATGAAAGAAACTAAATGAGCGAAAAAATAGGAAATTACAAACTTCCGTCCTTCTAAACCGGTAATGGCTCCTCAGATACAGCCAGAAGAAAGTGGGCGGCAACCCCTAAATATTCCCCCGTTCAAACCCCTTTACGACAGCTAAGCATAACCCTTTACCTTGTATCATTGATTTACGGAAAACATCCATGAATAAGGCAGCTGGGATCTGTATGCAGTGTCAGTTGATTTTCTTTATGGCAGTTTTGACTAACGAAAACAGTTAACTAAATGTAAAGCCTAAAGGTTTAACTAGAGAACTGACTAATAAGCGAAAATATGTCGTTCTTAATTAACTACAAACGCAAAATTCCAAATAAGACAAAAGAGTGCAAGCTGACGTTGATCAAAGTTCGAGAGTCATCATCCAAAAAAATAAATTAGTGGTGAATATAATAATAATAGGTCTGCCATAATTTAAGGGGGATGCTCTTTGGGCGATTTTGAGTCGAAAATGTTCAATGACATTTTGCAGTCCTCGTCACCGTTTTCAAGTAAAGATTGATGGAGTATTTTACGAATGACCCCTTAAATTCAATTAAGAAACGGACAGACAATTATGCTCATTTAATTCAGAGATCATCCCCAAAACATTCAAACCATTCATAACTCTAAAACTGTGTCCCGGACAGCAAAATATCATAGAACTATTTCGACTCAAAATCGCTCAAAGAACATCACCCTTAATTTATGACAGACAGACTTATCAGAAAAACCCTGTAAATAAAACTTTTTGTAAAAATCTATAACATCACAAAAAATTGAATACGTAAAAAATCAACTCTTTCGATGTAAGGGTACTTTAAAAATTCGAATTTGTATAAAATATTTCAGGCAGAAATTCGTAAATACTAAGTTAAGTTTATCTTCTAAATTAGGCTCAACAAGTTGACTTTTGAACTTTTTGCTACACACCGCGATATTCATTGAAGAATGAAGTGCACTCGGATCACTATTGTTTACCTCAGTTTGCAGAAAAGAGAATAGAAACTCCCAATAAAACGAAGCAAATAAAACACACCATCTAAGAAGAAAAAAAAGGAAAATAGGGAGAGGGGGTGTGGGTGTGGGAAAGTTGAAAGTTATGGATCCAAGATCGTGTTTATTCTACAGGGCCGGTAGGCCCTTGTAGATATGACATGACACCCTTCCGTAATGTTAAAGAAAAAGTCACACCTTTTAGGGTTAGCGTCCCATAGAAAAAGCATTAAAAAATTTTCGTTTTTTAACGAAATGGTCATAGGCCATACGGAAAAAGTATAGCGAAGTTAGTTTTCGGAATACTTCTAAATTAACAAGCATTTATTAAACGGGAAACTTACGGGTTTCGATTTTTAATTAATGAATTCTAATTTTTGTAATTTAACTAATTAAGATAGTAAGTCAAAAAATTACTTTTGGGTCAGATGTCAGCCTAACCTTATAGCGCGCTTAAACCTATTTTCTTCATTTCGTTCTCGTTGACAACTAGAAGGTCCTAGGTTTGTGGGTGCTAACAAGTTACGTTGACTAATTGTAAATGTTGGCTTACTTGCTGATTTTCCTAATTTCTTAGCAGTAGACTCCAGCAAATTACTTTTGTATTTCGTCCGAGCTTGAGCACCTTTATATGTATTTTCTAATTAACTGTAGCACCCTTAATAAGAAATACGTCGTTATCAGGTCGAATTTTCGTCTAGAAAAGTAATTCAGGTAAATAATTACGGTTAATAGAGGTTTTTATATCATTTAAAGTAAGCTTTTCGACGTTCTTTACGGCCAAGGCTTAAGTTGTATTTTAGTTACTCTATGTTATATAGTGTTTATAGTGTTTATAGTGTCTTTCCTTTTAAAGATTATAAGAAAGCTAATTTCCAGCTCTGTTTGGAATTACAAAATACGTAGTCTGCTTCGATTCATGCTACAAATCCCAACCCTAGGGCCAAGGTTTTACGCTTCTTGTAACTTAATACTGTATCTATGACAGTAAAAAATGGCATATATATCCAAATTATTATGGTTTAGAAATCAACGGTAGTGTTTTCACCCTGTGAAGAATTCGACTTCAAAATATTACAGGAAAGATGACAAAATTTCCAATTTGTTTTCCCTTCGGCAGTTAAAAGAGTGGTGTTAATGTTAGCGCTGTTAAGTCAACATTCTCATTTGAGGACTGGTATAAACGGTTTCATTATTTGTTAATCTCACTAAAATGCTACTAATTGTCAATGTGTGTGGTATAATTCCTGAAACTAAACCAATGTAGAGGACCAGATTATTCGTTAAAACAATTTTGATCCTATTGAATCAGTCATACAGTGATGTTACGTTATCATTTTATAAACTACTTGTTACTAACAGTGGATTGTTTAATTCATAAGAAACAGTTGTGCTGGTTAATCCAGGAGGACAGTGTCGTTATATAATTTAATTAGTCAAATAATTTTCATGTTTACAACCCAGATTCTCTCAACCTAACCACGTTAGAAACGGAGGGTTACGTTGTTTTCTATTTCCACAGTCCACATTGCCGTTTGTTTATTGGTTTAAATTGCTATGAATTGTAAAGGTATTTGATTTAATTACTGATATTAAAGCTAAACTATAGAATAACATCATTCATTAACATATTGTATAGATAATCTTTATGTTACCACAAACCTAGCTCAGGATATGATAAAAATTTAACGCAATTTGTTGGAAATAATCAAAAACTCCTCTAAACATTAGAGTTAAGGTGAATTATTTTTTAAAAGACATTTTATAAGCTTAATGAGCACTGACGACAAGTTAATTTCAACGTAATTAACTGTAATTAAGGTAAAATTAAACTAAAATATACATTTTTTTGGATGAAAACTCAGATAACTCTTAAATGATGTTCTTGATTAAGATTGTATCTACCCAAGCCGTTGGTAAAGCCCCACACATAAGCTAATTTAAATTATCTTCAAAGTACCTTAATAGGCGCGAAATTCAAAACTTTAGCGTAAAATGAGAATCTAAAACTCCACTAAAAATTGCAATTAAGGTGAAGTATTGTTGATGAGGCGGGGCTCACGCCCTAGCACCGATGCCAAAGGCATATTGTGCAAAAGGTGAAGTATACATTTAAACTCATTTTATAACACTAAATGTATAGTGCCAAAACACAGTCCTACGTTAATTAAACATAATTAACGTGAAATTAAACCAAAATATACATTTTTTGGATAAAGGCTCAAATAACTTTTAAATAAACTCTTTAATTTTGATTAAAACTACCCGAGCCATTGGTAAAGTCGAATATTTTCTATTTGACACTTAAGTTAATTTAAACTATTTTAAAGTACAATAATTGCCGCGAAATTCAATAGTTTTGGGTTAAAAAATTAATTTGCGGAAAAAATATTAAACTGCACTAAACATTGCAATTAGGGTAAAAAATTCAAATAAATTTTAAGCTTAATCCACTCTCACGAGAACCACGCTCAAATTAAGATTAAAACATCACAAGTTTTTCGTACAGCCACAGTAGTTTCCTATTTCACTTTCAAATTAATTTAAATGATCGTTAAAATACATCAGAAGCGCATACATTAAAATTTTAGGGTGATTGCAATTAAAGTTAATATTTTATTGAAACTTGTTTTATAAACAAAATCCACGCTAGATAAACAAGATAAGCCGTTAAATTAAACTTAACTATAATTAATGTGAAATTAGCCCAAAACACGAATGTTTTGGGTAAATTCATAGATACCTTATAATTAGACTAACAAATTAAAATTAAAACTACACTTATCTTTCACCCAGCCTCCATTTTCCTGTTGAATTCTTACGATTAATTAAATTGTCATTTAAAAGCATTTTTCCCATTTTTAAAAGAGAGCCATTGAAAAGGCGCGATATTTAAAAGTTTTGGGGCAAAATAGTGATTGTTCCGCAAGAGTCAAACAGGCACTCCTCTAAAGTTTGCAATTTAGGAGAATTTCTTATTCAAACTCGTATAATAAACTGCAATAACACTAATAAAAGAAGATAAGCCGTTAATTTCAACTTAATAACCATATTTAACGTGAAATTAATCGAAAACAACAGGTTTTTTGGGTAACTATAGATAACCTTTAACTGAAATAAGAAAATAAGATTAAACTACGCGAGTTCTTTCAGCCTAAACGTTTTCCTATTTAACACTAAAATTAATTACATTATCACTATAATGCATTTAATAGGCTCCAAATACAAAATTTTAGGGTTAGGAATGTGTCAAAATGTAACTTTTCCATTTAAATTTTAATATATCATTAACATAGTTCGTAAAATCACCAGCAACAATTTAATCTGGCAACATTCAATGCTGTTGTCTGATCTCGACAATACTGTATGTGTATACAGTGTTACGAAACAAATATTTTTCTTCCATATTTCAAATACCGTCGTTTTTAAACTTCTTTCATAAATAAAGTACAACCATAAGTCTATTATGTAAGGTCCCCATAATAGACTTATGGTACAACATTATATGGATATCAAAATCAATGTTATTGGATATAAGTTAAATGTAATTAACGATAATTAAGTACTTCTTTAAGCAATTAGAAATAGATCAACCCCAAATGTTTGACGGTAAAGCAAAAATAAAATTATTCAAATTTTAATTACATTAAGACTGAAGTGACAGATATTATAAAAAAACGTCTTGGTTTGGACCAAGGCCGAAAAAACAAACGATATGTGTGAGGTTTATCATTTGACTGAAGTTTCAGATATTGCAATTGTTTTAGTTATTTTTATCCATTTAATCCTTAATCAGTATTAAATTCAATCAACTGATTTTACTGTTAATCGATCCATTCCCTCTAAATTAATTGAAAAAATTACATATCTACGCTTTTTCAAGAACAATTACATTTTCCGAAAACATTTTATCATGAAATTAATTATTTTGAAGGGATTTCGTGTCGATGATTACTAACTTGAAAGCACATTGACGGTCATAGTTTTAATTAAGGCTGGCTTGACAAATTTTGAACTTTGCAGCAAAAAAGTTTAAATCTGTAGTAAGTTTCTGAGAAGACTGATGTTCAAGAAATTATGATAAATAACTTATTTTGCTCAAACTTATTTATAAACTAATGTCGTCCTCATAAGACAAAGCATCAACGTTTATCGTGTGTGGTTTCTTTGAGTAGGTGGCACTCTGTAGCACACAAAAAATTTATTATTTTATTTTAATGTATGCGCTTTTGATGTAACTCCCCCCCCCCAATTCCTTCATATTCCCAATATATACAGTTTTACAATCACCAGTGGTTCCAGTGTATGGGTCATCTGAGCCGTCGCAACACACTCAGCCAATATTATCATATAGTTCGAGACCTTTTCACATTAGTGAACGGTACATGACTCTCCGGACTTGCCCGCCAACATTAATAACCTAAAACTATAAAACATTCGTGTACATGAATGATTATGGTTGTGGCCTGACACTCGCTAGCGCCTGAAGGACCGATAACTCAGTGTAATCGGTGTACATTTGTAAGTGAGTGGACCATTTTGGAAATTACATACAGATAATTAAAACACAGGGGTGATACCACCATTGAGGTCTTCTCTCTCTCTTGCCTAGAAGCACCGCTAGAGGCAGTGAGATTTGACTAGCCTCTTGCCTGTAGTGAACTTTGGCACAGTCTGGCGGTGACCCTTGGTGTGAGGGAGAATACCCCAATGGTGGCCTCGCCCCTGTGTGTTTTCCGAAATGGTCTTTATGCGTACTAAAAGGATTACACGTAATACGTAACCGGTGTACAAGTAGCGCCAACAATGTAGAAAGGGGTGGTGACGTTTCAAATGAAGACTGAATTATGACCAAGAAATTCTAAAGCACGGAGAGGGAAATTGCAGTGCAATCTTTTCTTCATAGAGGCGACAATAGAAATGTAGCATTTCGTTATACGAAATTAAATGTATAAATTAGTGCAACACCCTTGTTTGGAATCCACTATTAAATATTTACATTTTCCTTTCGAATTATGTCAAAGTTCACCTGCTCTTTTAAGAAAGTCAGTAGAATATTTCAAATATTCTATATTGACACCTCAATACGTACTCCCTTCAAAATAATTAATTTCATGATAAAATGTTTTCGGAAAATGTAATTGTTCTTGAAAAAGCGTAGATATGTAATTTTTTCAATTAATTTAGAGGGAATGGATCGATTAACAGTAAAATCAGTTGATTGAATTTAATACTGATTAAGGATTAAATGGATAAAAATAACTAAAACAATTGCAATATCTGAAACTTCAGTCAAATGATAAACCTCACACATATCGTTTGTTTTTTCGGCCTTGGTCCAAACCAAGACGTTTTTTTTATAATATCTGTTACTTCAGTCTTAATGTAATTAAATTTTGAATAATTATGTTAGCTTTACCGTGAAGAAGTACTTCAGTATCGTTAATTACATTTAACTTATATCCAATAACATTGATTTCGATAAGCATATAATGTTGCACTTTATTTATGAAAGAAGCTTAAAAACGACGGTATTTGAAATATGGAAGAAAAATATTTGTTTCGTACACTGTATACGTATACAGTGGTGTCGAGATCAGACCAACAGCTTCCTTTATGTACAACCCCCAATACTGCCAACGGGTGATGTCATACTAAATTATACAGGGTGTAAATAAATGTTTAGAATTCATGTTTTATTGTATGCAAGTGACAACGAGTGACAAGGTACAAAACGAATACTGGAGAATGCAACAAAATATTTTAAAGCACTGTCCTACGATTAGTCTTAGAACGTGGGCCTCAAATTGCAACCTCTTAACTGTTTGGTAAACACCTCAACGTAAATATTCGACGTTTCTACCATTGTGGTTTAGGCAATCTTCCAGACGACTGTCCATGTCTTGCAATACATTTGCAAGCAGTAAACTCATGACGCATGGTAAGACTAATGGTATTGCCGTCTTGGGAAATCCTCGTCCGTTAAGGCTTGATGTAGGGGGTATGATAATGCTAGTAATGATGCCCTTGTAAACTGGCACAAACAGTAGAATGGCTTAGTGCAACTTCTTGTTCCACCGCATGAATTGGCTTCAAAACGTGCTACGATGTCAAAATCTATATCCTCATTACAGACTATACGGTCTCTTCTACGTTCATGATCTTGCACTACCGAAATCACGAAGGTGCTCGCCAATGTCGGAAAAGGTGCTTCGCACCGGATGTTGTCGGTGTGGAAACCGTTCGGCATAAAGCACTGCCTTTAGTTGAACGTTACTGCGACCTTCACCCAAAATAAACATCCTGTCCAATTTGTCCTGGTTAGAACAGGTTGGCATTTTGCTAGGAAACGAGACTAACTACTGTAATTCTTATACTTAGCTCCAACACTGAAGACCCTTATATCAAAAGGGACCGGAAGTACCTCAAAGTTGAGTTTTCAAAGATTGCCAGATTGAGCAGGTCATGGGATTTAAAGTGATGAAGGTCGCTTTAACGTTCAACAAGTGACACCGCGGTATGTTTTTGGTGCTCCAATGTCCTCACCCGATAGGTCCAAACAATTACCATCCTGGTTTTTCGGCTCAGCGTTGCGGTATTGCCGGTTCCATTAGAAATACAAGGTCTGTAGTGTTACAATTGTAACAATACTCCTGTTAAAAAGGCACACAAACTGTACCCCCGCCCCCTCCCCCCAAAACACTTTTAAATTTCGCGCCTTTTCAATGGCTCTCTTTTCAATATGGGAAAAATGATTTTAAATTTTTTAAGTGTAAGAATTAAACAGGAAAATGGAGGCTGAGTGAAAGATAAGTGTAGTTTTAATTATAATTTGTTAGTTTAATTATAAGGTATCCATGAATTTACCAAAAACATTCGTGTTTTGGGTTAATTTCACATTAATTATACTTAATTAAGTTTAATTTAACGGTTTATCTAGTGTGGATTTAGTTTATAATACAAGTTTCAATGAAATATTAACTTTAATTGCAATTACTCTAAAATATGTATGCGCTTTTGATGTATTTTAATGATGAATTAAATTAATTCGAAAGCGAAATAGGAAACATCTGTGGCTGTGCGAAAAACTTGCGTTGTTTTAATCTTAATTTGAGCGCAGTTCGGGAGAGTGGATTAAGCTTAAAAGTATAATTTATTGGAATTTTTTACCCTAATTGGAATATTTTGTGCAGTTTAACATTTTTGCCACAGTCATTATTTTACCCTAAACTTTTGAATTTCGCGCCAATTAATCTACTTTAAACATAGTTGAAATTAACTGAAGTGTGAAATAGAAAACATTGGGATTTACCAACGGCTTGGGTAGTTTTAATCTTAATTAAACAGTTTATTTAAAAGTTATTTGAGCTTTTAATCCAAAAAATGAATATTTTTGGTTTAATTTCACGTTAATTATATTTAATTGATTTAAAATTAACGTAAGATTGTATTTCGGCAGTGTACATTTAGGTTATAAATGACTTTCAATATATACTTAACCTTAATTGCAATTTTTAGTGGGTTTTGACTCTTATTTTACCTTAAACTTTCAAATTTCGCGCCTATTAATGTACTTTAAAGATAATTTAAATTAACTAAGTATGAGATAGAAAACATGGGGCTATATTAACAGCTTGTGCAGTTTTAATCTTAATTAAGTATTTTATTTCAAAGTTACTCGAGTTCTCATCCAAATATGTATATTTCATGTTTAAATTAACGTTAATTATACATAATTAAGATGAAATTAATGAAGGATTGAGGTTTGGCAGTGTTGATTTAGCTTATAAAATGAGTTTCAAATCACCTTAATTGTAAAGTTTAGAAGAGTTTTTCATTCTTGCCAACACAATGTGTTAAACTTTTATCATACCACGTGCTAAATTTGCGGTAACATAAAAATCATCTATAACATATGTTAATGAATGATGTGATTCTATAGTTTAGCAACTTTGGCTTCAATAACAGTAATTAAATTAAATACCTAAACAATTCATAGCAATTTAGACAAATAAATGTGAACTGTGGAGATAGCCAACAACGTAACCCTCCGTTGCTGACGTGGTTACGTTGGAAAAATCTGCGCTGATGTAAACATGGAAATTATTTGACTAATTAAATTACATAACGACACTGTCCTCCTGGATTAATCAGCACCACTGTTACTTATATTTATGAATTAACAAAATCCACTGTTGGTAACAAATAGTTAAGCTGCGCTAACGTAAACATCACGACTCTGCAGTAGGGAAAACATATTAAACTTTTTGTCATCTTACGAGTAGTATTTTGAAGTTTTCGATCTTTTCACAGGGTGAAAAGCATTATCTTTATTTCAACACGTTAATAATTTGAATAGGTATGCCATTTATTGGAAGCGCACACGGTAAATACAGCATAAAAAGCCTAGTGTTAACCCGGTTAGGCTATGTTTCTAGCATAAAATTGAGCAGACTATACACAGGATTCCAAAACAAATGAGAGCTGGAAATCAGCCTTTTTAATAATCTTTAAAGAGTAACTAAAATAGGGTAATGGCAGCCCTCTGCCTTCGACTGTATTAAGCTCTATGGGGAAATAAGATGGGGTGCTATTAGTCTATACAACTTAAGCCTTGGCCGTAAAGAACGTTCAAAAACTTACTTTAAATGATATAAAAACCTCTGTTAACTGTAATTATTTACCTGAATTACTTTTCTAGACGAAAATTCGACCTGATAACGACGTATTTCTTATTAAGGGTGCTACAGTTAATTAGAAAATACATATAAAGGTGCTCAAGCTCGGTTGAAATACCAAAGTAATTTGTTAGCGTCCACTGCTAAGAAATTAGGAAAATCAGCAAGAAAGCCAACATTTGAAATATGTCAACGTAACTTGTTAGCACCCACAAACCTAGGCCCTTCTAGTTGTCAACGAGAACGAAATGTAGAATTAGGTTTAAGCGTGCTATAAGGTTAGGCTGACTTCTGGCCCAAAAGTAATTTTTTGACGTACTATCTTAATTAGTTAAATTACAAAAATTAGAATTCATTAATTAAAAATCGAAACACGTAAGTTTCCCATTTAATAAATGCTTGTTAATTTAGAAGTATTGCGAAAACTAACTTCGCTATACTTTTCCCGTATGACCTATGACCATTTCGTTAAAAAACCGAAAATTTTTTAATGCTTTTTCTATGGGACGCTAACCCTAAAAGGTGTGACTTTTTCTTTAACATTACGGAAGGGTGTCATGTCATATCTACAAGGGCCTACCGGCCCTGTAGAATAGAAATATTTTATAGAATTTTTGTGAAGTATTTAGGGTAGTTTTATAGATTTGTTTTTATTTTATTAATATAGGATTTTTAGGTTGTTCTTATGTCTTTATGTATGTTATTTTTATGGGTTGGGTATGTTATTTTAATGGGTTGGGTATGTTATTTTTATGGGTTGGGTATGTTATTTTTATGGGTTGGGTATGTTATTTTTATGGGTTGGGTATGTTATTTTTATGGGTTGGGTATGTTATTTTTATGGGTTGGGTATGTTATTTTTATGGGTTTTGTATGTTATTTTTAAGGGTTTTGTATGTTATTTTTAAGGGTTTTGTATGTTATTTTTATGGGTTTTGTATGTAATTTTTATGGGTTTTGTATGTACTTTTTATGCGTGTTGTATGTTATTTTTAAGGGTTTTGTATGTTATTTTTAAGGGTTTTGTATGTTATTTTTAAGGGTTTTGTATGTTATTTTTAAGGGTTTTGTATGTAATTTTTATGGGTTTTGTATGTAATTTTTATGGGTTTTGTATGTAATTTTTATGGGTTTTGTATGTAATTTTTATGGGTTGTGTATATTATTTTTATGGGTTGTGTATGTTATTTTTATGGGTTGTGTATGTTATTTTTATGGGTTGTGTATGTTATTTTTATGGGTTGTGTATGTTATTTTTATGGGTTGTGTATGTTATTTTTATGGGTTGTGTATGTTATTTTTATGGGCTCTGTATGTTATTTTTATGGGCTCTGTATGTTATTTTTATAGGCTCTGTATGTTATTTTTATAAGATTCTTTATAGAATGACTTACGCAATTAGGCACAGAAAATACTTTATTAAAACCCAATTTATTGTTTAAAAATCATTGTAAACCTAAACGATTAGCTTATTATATTCTTCGTTTAATTCCTTTATTTTATTAGCAAGAGACTCCTTGATCTGGCGGCTAGTTGCGGTTTGAAACTTTTTTAGGGTTAAACCTGATATTTAAAATGTTTTTAGTTTAGTTTAGTTGAAGCCATTTTCGAGAGTGACATTAACTTTGTAGAGCAGCTTACCTATGATCGCAGAGATTCTATTAGAATCTAATTGCTTCTTCGGGGCAATGCCTTTATGGGCATTGCTGGATCTTCCAGTAATGGAGGAATTTATGTATTCATCTTGCTTGAAAAGCATTAGAAATAGTCCCCTAGCAAAAATTGTACCAGTCCTGCTCATTCGTAGCAGCAACGAAAGTTCTGACTTGTCCACAAAAATGTTTGGTGCTATCTCAGCTTTCTATATAAAATAATTGTTATATTATGACATCATCGTTCTCTTATCTACGTATATAATATCAATTCAAAAAGAAGATGGTTTACAGACAAAGTTGTCCTGAATTTAGTTTTTGATTGAGAGCTACAAACTAACGAAACTAAGTTATTACCTAGCGCACTATATACTTAAAATTAGAATTCATTTATATTACCATTTTTGTAGATTCGAGATCATTTTCAATTAAGTTTTGAACTGTGGTTGCGTTCACTTTCGATTGGGCCAAGACTTTTTCTACAATATTTTAAATTTTTAACAGGTTAGAATCACGACTTTTACATCACAGACCATGGAACAAGATATGCAATACATACCCTTGTATTTTTCTAATTTATTTACAGTCTTCGCTAGCTTTCGGTCCTTTCTTTCAAATTCTTCCTTTAATTCCTTCAACTCTAATTTTAATTGTGCGTATTTCCTTTTATACCTGGGGCATTTATCACAGTCTTTAACTGTGTCTTTCTCCATGGCTACATATGCAGTATTCGTGGCTACAAGTGCAGTACTATTTTCCAAGGCTCCACTTACAATTTCCATTAGTTCATTTTGTTGGCTTGCTTTGGGATTACCCTGTATGTTAGAAACAAATATTTTTAAATATATATCTGGCAAAGGTCCTATTTTAAAATTTTAAGTACCGATGACGGGCCAGATATCGAATCTACAACGTTCATATCTTCAGCTTGGATGTCTCCCCCATTGCGCCGGCAGTTGTCCTCGTACATGCAGGTCCTTTGTGCCTCCATGTCGTCCTGATTACCTAGAAATCCATCAAATATTTATTAGCAGGTTAGACTTGAAAGTATACTCTTTGATTGTATATAAAAAGACTTGCCATATCCAAGGAGTAAGCCAGGAGAAACTGGCTTCCCTTCTTCCCAAAAGAAGTCAAAGGTTCGGCCAATGTAATTTGTAGGGTTTTCTGCTATTTCTTTTCGCAAGGATTTGTTGGATTTAAAACACAAATCACCGTTCAAAACATCCCAAATATCTTCATTCACCCATTTCACTAGCGCGTATTGTTGAGCTTTTTTATTTCTTGACATGGTTCTAAGCAAGGTATTGTCAAAAATTGTCTTTGAGTAAGGTTTTTAATTTCAAAAATATGATAATTAAAAGGGTATAGGCAATAATTATTTCATATCTTATGTCGTTTTTCTTTGACTTTTATTGTTTATCTAAAATTACTCATAGCCTTAATAACGCCTCAGTAACAATTTAGGAACAACAAAAAATTCAAAGGGAGGGTGAAGAGGAATATGCAATAATATCATGGATAAAGAATGCGCGTGCGGAAATTTGTTTTCACGCTATAGGATCGGCAACTCCCTATCTCGAACGACAGCTTATTCTCTATATACTCTGTTACAACAGCACGTACAAAGCTACGTTAAATTGAGACCAAGCTTTGCGCGTGCTGACAACCGATATTGTAACAGAGTATATACAGAATAAGCTGTCGTTCGAGATAGGGAGTTGCCGATCCTATAGCGTGAAAACAAATTTCAACCTCACGCGCATTCTTTATCCATGGTAATATTGAAACAACAGAAATCGAACCTCTAAATACATCCTCCTTGATAAAATGCAGCTTTATATCGAAAATCCCTAGCTGCCACCTTCTGGCTCCCCCCCCCCCCGCGTGTTTCTCATTTTCAACTTTGTGGGGAATTTTTGAAACACGTGCTAAGAAAACTCTCCTAGCTTGAATATCTATAGAACTGTGTATCCCCTACATGGGGGGAATGCTTTTTATACAAAGAATACAGCACGCCTTTTTCTCCATGGCCGTTGGTAGGGGATGACGATATAGAGTAGTGGCAGCTCCCCACTTTGAGTGTATTAAGCTATAAGGGGGAAATACCGAGATAGGAACACTAATTTTATTAAATAATCGAAATTAGCCTGAGATCAATATCTTGATAAAAATTTGCCTTAAGAATAATAAATAAGGCATGTAAAACTAATCTTAAACGCGTATTAATTTAAAATTGCAAAGACAAGAGATATTAACCCCTTTCGGCTTTTACAAAGGATTACTTATTGCAATAATGAACTATACTGTAAACGAAAATAATACAAAAATTAAAACATACCTTGAATTAAGATCCAAAATCAGAAAGACGAAACACAAATGCTAAATGGGCCAGAGCCGCCAGAAACAATACAGTAAACTAAACCGCTAAACGTCCAATCGTCCACTCAGAGTCTCCGAATGGTAGTCGTCGTACGCTTTGTTCACCTTTCTCCCTTTCAAGAACGTATTCAAATACCAAAAAAACCCACCGGTTACGCCTCCCCCCATCTTTTTCCCTTTACATCGTAGTTCTACTTTTTCTCGTTCTACTTGGTTGCGCGCGCCGAAAGCCGTTATAGACGTGGCATGGAGGCTGTATCGTATTCGATGTTGGACGCAAAACTTCTCATTATCTATGTAGTCCTTTTTTTAGGGGAAGTACTGTAAACATGGCTGCCAGTGCCAGTCATGAGGTAACGAGTTAAGCCGTCTGCTCCGCGAACTAAGCCGTTGATTCGATGAAAAACTCCCTTTTTTTCGAAATCCGGGAAATTTGGAGATTTAGTTGGGAAATATTTTCTTGGGAAATACGCTAAATATGTGGTAGCCATGCGGTTCAGGGGTGTTTTGTGAATCGAGCTCAGGCAGGAACAGGTTATTTATTTATTTATTTATTATCAGTTCAGTACAGGTAAGCTACTAGAGCTGGGTTAGTTATATCCTTCAAGATTATATACGAGATTTGCGAGTTGATATCTAAAGGCAATGTGCCACTAGGCCTTGTCTGTTTTTTAATCTATTATTCTACTAGTTGAGTTAGTCAACCAAGGCATAGAAATCAGATATAGTCATGCCTTATAAAAGATATTTATGGAACAGTGAAGAGAAATCTGGAATTCCTAGGCGGACAGAGTATAGAATACGTCGTCAAAAAAACACTTTTATTGAAAATGATGTGGAACCCGTGTTAAATCTTTCTGGAACAACAGGGCCAACAAACACGGGTGAAGATATTTTATCGAGTTCTGATGAGGATAATGAAACAAAGTTTTTTACGGAAAATGAAGCAAAAAAAAGACGGATTAGCGATACGGATGGTAGCTTTTTGTCAATGGGTAGTGAAAATGAAATGTTAAGCCAAACAATTAAGGACAGACCGAATGATGATGATTTTAGTTCTAATATGTCCTCCGGCACATCATCAGTTCATTCTGGGCGATCAAATTCAACTTCGTCTTGGGAAGAACAAAGCGTTAACTCGAACGCAGAAACAAATGATGACGTGAGTTGTTATATACTTTTGTATTATATACCTTATTATCAAGAATGGATTTAAGCTAATGAAAACATATCCATAATAGATTTTGTCTTTCGAAAATTTGGAAGAAAACGACGCATCCATTGTTTCTACAGAGCTGGTAAGTAATTTTGTTTATTAATTAATTGAATATATTTATTAATTTGTTCTTTTAATTAATTGAATATATTTATTAATTTGTTTTTTTAATTAATTTAATATATTTATTAATTTGTTTTTTTAATTAATTTAATATATTTATTAATTTGTTTTTTTAATTAATTTAATATATTTATTAATTTGTTTTTTTAATTAATTTAATATATTTATTAATTTGTTTTTTTAATTAATTTAATATATTTATTAATTTGTTTTTTTATTTAATTTAATATATTTATTAATTTGTTATTTTAATTAATTTAATATATTTATTAATTTGTTTTTTAATTAATTTATTTATTTATTAATTTATTTTTTTCCTTTAAGGATGAAGAAATATATCCCGATGCTGCAGTTAATTTAAAACAATTCCTGATATTAGTTATGGCCCACATAGTTCGTTTCAAGCTTTGTAAAGAATCTACTGCCTCCCTTCTGAAACTGCTCTCATTTTTCTTGCCAGAAAAGTCAAAGATTCCTCGTACCCTTTTCTTATTCTATAAACATTTTGAGGCAGCAAAATCAAACTACACGTTCCACTTATATTGCAAAAATAAAGAGTGTAACTCCTATATTGGACTAACAAGTGCCTTCTGCAAACACTGTGACATTTATAACTGCGTGGAATCAGCTTTGGAAAACGGAAATTATTTTTTAGTTTTTTCTATTGAGGATCAAATACAAACACTACTTCAAGAGCGTGATAGAGGTGCAGAAACTATGAAAACTAATAGAGAACCAGCGTTTAACCTAGGAAGCGCTTATAAGAGTTTACCAATGGGGAAGTACGATTTGTCAGTCACGTGGAACACTGATGGTGTACCAGTTTTCCATTCATCAGGCTACTCCATTTGGCCATTGCTATACACTGTAAACGAATTAGACAATAATACGGTTCAACTCGCTGCTCTTTGGTTCGGTTGTGAAAAACCAGAGATGAACTGTTTTCTTAAGCCATTTGTAGACGAAATGAATAGGTTATCGAAGTTTGGTTTTATTTATAATCACAATGAAACAAGAATAACGGTGAAAGTGTTTCCAGGCGCTGGTTGTTGTGATTCTGTAGCACGTTGTACATTGCAAAACACAACTCAATTCAATGGTAAATATGGATGCAATTGGTGCCTTCATGAAGGAACATCCGTTAAAAAAGGAAATGGCCAAAGCCGAATTTACGAATTCAAACGGAATGTGGCAAGTAGAGATGCTCAACAAATGGCAAGAGACGCCAAAGACTCAATTCAAAATAAAACGCGAGTTAACGGAGTAAAGGGTTTTTCAATTTTAATGTTACTTTCATATTTTGATATTGTGAAGGGTTTTTCGGTTGATTACATGCACTGTGTATGCCAAGGAGTTGTGAAAGCTATTGCTAGTTTATGGTTTGATACTTCCAGTCACAAGGAGCATTACTATATTGGTAGAAATATTGAAGCTTTAGATAACACACTTCAAACTCTAAAGCCACCCAATGAAATCAGCCGATTGCCAAAATCTATTACTGAAAGAAAACAATGGAAGGCAAATGAGTGGCGGTCTTGGCTACTCTTTTATTCCCCACATGTTTTGAGAGGCCATTTGCCGGAAAAATTTTATAATCACTGGCTTAACTTGGTACTAGCCGTAAATATTTTACTGTCAAGTGAATTAACATTAGATATGGTGGATGAAGCAAGTTATTATTTAGAGCTTTTTGTTAAGAAATTCGAGAAGTTATATGGGCGAGAACATATGACGTACAATATACACCTGCTATTACATTTACCAGACACTGCAAAAAATTGGGGACCTCTCTGGTTAGTTTCATGTTTCCAATTTGAAAACATGAATGGGAAATTAATGGCGCTCTTTCATGGAACCCAGAAAGTTCCTATTCAAATAGCTGAAAAGTATATAATTCTTAGAAGAATGAGGCAGCTCTCTGAAAACGCATTCGCAAACAGCCGATGTTTAGAAGATTATTTACTTGATCTTCTAAGAGGTTACCCCTATCTTAAGAAAATAACTAAAATTGAAAGCAATACTTTTGCCCATTCACTTCCTAGGAGGTGCAAATTAAATAAAAAGCAGATTCTAGCCATCGAGTCTGACAGAAATAGGGATATTTCATCCTCTGCGTTAATATTTAGTTATGATAAAATGACAATAGGTGGACTAACCTTTTCAACAAAGTGTACGTCTAACAGAAACAATTGTGGAATTCAATTTAAGGATGGAGAGTACGGTTTCATTGATAGTTTTGTTAGTATTAAACAATGTGGCTGTGATAGTGATAAAGAGACATGTTTCTGCGATAAAGAGCATTTCATTCTTGCTAAGAAAGTACTTAAGAAAAATGGCCACGCATCACGCACTTTAGGTAAAATTTGTCAAAAGGTTAAGCTTTCAAAGAAAATAATAGCCTATTCTGTGAAGGATTTAATTGTTGAAAAGCTAATTGTTTTAGATTATAATGGGAAAATGTACGTAGCTAATTTCCCAAATATGATAGAATGTGACTAGGTAGGCATATGTGGTGGTTTATTTAACACAGTTGTAAAAGTGCACTCAAATTGAAATTTAATAAAGTTCAATTATTGTATAACTTCATATTGGTTAAAAAATCAGTTCCATCTTATATATATATTGAGTCAGAAAAGTAGGAAACTTAATTTTTTAATTATATTCGGTAGTTTCCAAAAGTGGATATAAGTTCGATTATGAACCCACAGCATTATTCTGAAAACGTTATCATAATATAATAAAATTTCGATGTAGTCAACAACAAAAAGACTACTTGGAACCTACACTTTATAAATTTTTATCAACATGCCATAGCATTTCCATATAATCGAGAACGCGGAAACTACTTTGAAACTACCCTTTACAACCTTTATCAACATCCCATAGCATTTCCATATAATCGAGAACACGTAAACCACTTAGAAACTACCCTTTACAACCTTTATCAAAATCCCATAAAATTTCCATATAACCGAGAACACGAAAACTACTTAGAAACTACCCTTTACAACCTTTATCAAAATACCATAAAATGTCCATGTAACCGAGAACAAGAAAACTACTTAGAAACTACCCTTTACAACCTTTATCAAAATATCATAAAATTTCCATATAACCGAGAACACGAAAACTACTTAGAAACTACCCTTTACAACCTTTATCAAAATCCCATAAAATTTCCATATAACCGAGAACACGAAAACTACTTAGAAACTACCCTTTTGAAACTTTTTCAAAATCCCATAAAATTTCCATTTAACCGAGAACACGAAAACTACTTAGAACCTGCCCTTTAAAAACTTTATGGAAAATCCTATAGAGAAAATTGAGCTTATAGAACTTTTATAATGTTCAATAGGGTTCTATACGCTTCTATAGAAAACATATAGAGAATTTCCGTACGGGTACAGACTAAATAGGAAGATGGATTTCAAAACCGCGTGTAGTCAATTCTCGCTTGTCGTTCTCGAACTAGCTCTCAGTAAGTCTTTAGCATGACGAAGTATAGGAAGTGTCAAACTTAAAGAACATATCTTATAAACTCCTTGAACTATTGATATCACTTACGGATTTAAGTTTGAAATGGTGAACAGTTTTCAAGTAAGTAGGTAACTCGGTAAGTATGGTGAAGTAACCCCAACCTGCCGCGAATCGAACAGCAATCAGAGCCCAAATGGCTTTAGAAGTGAAAATGGACTTCCATGGAACTCTTGAATACTGAAATAAAAGATACGTTTGAGCAGAAGGTATTAAAAGTAAGATAGCTCTTGACGTCGACTCTGACATGACTTACATTTTGAAAAGATCTTTTCGATATATCTCGAGTATTTTCGATTTTGAAACGTTCTGTTTGAGTAATGTATGGGTTCTCTTCCGGACTATTGAAACCCAAGAACACCCAGAGGACGCACCAAATTAAGCCCATGATTCCTACATTAAAAATAATTTGGTAAAGTTTCTGGTTATTGGCGAGACAGTGGAATACATGCACATACCAGTTACGAAAAAGACGGAAGGCCAACCTCCCGAGAATCCGTGTTTACACAAATAACTAGATAATGGGAAAACCGCAATGTTGCCAAACATGGACCCAACGGAAGTAATACCCAAATGAACGCTTCTCTCGTTCTTCGGGGACCATCGGGCCATCATATTGTACATGGCAGGATAGCAGACACCCTGTAAATATTTGTCCGTAAGAGGTTGCTTGAACTATGTCATTTAACATTGTCATACTTCAGCCAGTCCTTGAATAACTCGAAGTGTAACCACTATCCCAAAACCGGCGTAAGAAGAGGCAGGGATTAAGAATGTTAAGAGAGACAAAATGGCCATGCCGCCTCCAAAAACCTAAGCAAGATGAAAATGGTATTAAGGTTTGCAAACCTTCGAATAAAACTCGGAAAATAAGAAATATATTCAATAAACCGATGCTTAATTAGGAGTTAACCATTAAGCTAAAACGTTCCGAGTTTAGAATAGAACCTTCTTAACAGGTTAATGGCTTGGGGTTGGTCAAATCAGCCTTGAAGAACTCAACCAAACTCTTTCTAAAACTTAGATAAGTAGGCTACACAAAGATTTGTATTAGCTGTGCGTATTCCTGATATAAGATTAAAAGAGTAAGCCTTTGATATACACACTCCTATGTTTTACAAATATCTATTTTAAAGTTTGCAATTTCAATAATCTTTCCTGCCATCTCGAAGAAAACGACATGTAGGCCTGTTTCTAAATATACGGCGTTGATGCGGTAAGCTCTAAGGAGCAAACGCACAGATCTATTCGACCAGAATGAGACACCCTTTCGATGTCATCACACGCTCAAACGGTGGAAGAAAGAAGGAAAAGTCCTTGCAGTTGTTACCCATTTGCCTCCAACCATTTGGGCCAACCATGCCCCGGGTATATGAGATACCGCTGCTCCATAAAAGAAGGCTCCGTGTAGAAGTCCTTGCTGGTAGAGATTCCACGAAAAAGGACCATCCTTTAATTAGAAATTATGAATAAATACCAATCGTGTCAAAAATCAATTAAAAATACTGGCACAAATTATTTTAAAACATCGTTACACATCACCTCATTCGGACTGGTGACATTGTTATGACCGCTGTCACGCGATATTGGGCACTGTTCACCGGTTTCCACGGAAGAAGTGGTGAGCGGATGCTTGACCATCGCTACGATGGTCACACTCAAATTCGACCGCAAGGCAAATATGAGAAACAAACCCAAGGCACACAAGAAGGTAAAGACGAAACGACATGGTATTGCGCAATTTGATACACCACCTATACAATGCCATTTTAAAAATATGTTACCAATTGGATTAAAATTTTATTATTTATTACTTATCTTTAAACTATTATTTTTATTTATTATTATCTTTTATCTATTAATTTTATTTATTACTATCTTTTACCTATTGTTTTTATTTATTCTTATTTTATTTATTAGTATTATTTCATTTATTATCTATTATCTATTATTTTTATAAATTCCTCATTTATTTATTAGTATTATTTTCATTTATTATTTATTATCTATTATCTATTATTTTTATTTATTTTAAAAGATAATGAGGCTTGTTTGGATTTACTTACCTTCCTTCATATTTAACTTAAAATAACAAAAGGGTTTGCTAACAAAGCGACACGATCGAATCACCGTGAATTTATAAATACAAACTTTTGCTAACGTTTCATACGCATCCTTCATTTTACGGTAAAGGTCTATAAACCAGCTGCTGAGTACGGGAAAAAAAAATCACGTCAGTTTACTGACGTTAAAGCTGAAACAGGGAAGCTAATTTCCCTTGCCCCTTTAACGAAAATTATAATAAACGCTTATGAAACTATCTAATGGTCATGGAAAATGATTGACCACGTGGGGTTGATCACGTGGTCAAAGCCATCATTATTAATTGAGATTGCATTCTACTTATTGAAATATGTCAGATACGTCAGTTTTCCTACCGTCAAATATTTCTTTGGGCTATTTCGAGTCGAAAATATAACTCCATTTTGCAGTTCGGGAAACTGTTTTCGAGTTATGATTTGAGTGTTTTAGGGATGACCCCTTAATTAAATTAGAAATCATTGTCTTTCAGTTTCTTAATTAAATTTAAGGGATCATCCATGCAATACTCCATCCAATCAGTGTCCCTTGTGGCAAAATGCCACAGAAATTACATTTTCGACTCAAAAGCACCCAAAGAACATCCCCCTTAATTTATACCTGACTTATCAGAAACACCCTGTATCTAAAATTAAAATAATGTTAATTTTACAGAAGAGATATTTAAAATACATTACGCTTAATTCCACGCCACATTCCAGTACAGGTAGAAACGAAACGTCTTAAAAAGAAACTGCGTATTGTCATCAGAGTAATCCTCAATCATCGCTGATTTGGACGATCGCGATAACCAATATTTCTAAAAAGGCCCAATTCGCAATTTTCAATGAATATATTAACATAATAATTAAGGGAAAATAATTAACCTTAACTATTAGAAAACAACGATGTTCATACTTTTATTCAAGTATATGGCAAAGTATATTAAACGAGAACAGATACGTAATAAATTAAAACGGGATGTAGTACAAAACACCTACCTCCCATTTTCTAATAAAAACAGATGACACGCAGTTTATCGTATATACCAAACATCTACCTGTTTTTTTTTTTTTTTTTTTTTTTTTTTTAATAACGCCTAAATATTTTATCTGTCAACGAAATATTTTTGCAATAACCGATTTTGAAGTTTTCTTCCCTAATCTTTTTCGTATTGTTATTCTTATCAATCTTTTTGTAACATTTAGTAATATTTAGTAACTTAATTATTGTTAGTAGGTCTGTATATAAAAATATTGTTGAATAGGATGTTGTATAGTATGGTTTTAAGGTACGAACAAACATTAATATTGTTAGCGTCTATTTTAAATAAAGTGGTAATCAAAAGTGTGACGGTAATATATTCTATGTATTCCCTTCTGTATTCACGAAAAAAATTAATATATTTCTACAAGTTCATAAGGTATATTCCATAAGTATGACACTACATATGCTTCGTAATTCTAGAGACTGAGAGAGAGTTCGAGAATTCACTACACGCGGTTTTACAGTCCATTTTAATATTAATTCCTTACTAAGCCTTTAACAGCGCCTCACCAGGCGTCACCTTACGAGAGTCTATGACCTACGTCACTTCATGACAAGCTCCAGTTTGTAACAAGTGACAAACTTATGGAATATATCTTATGAACTTATGGTAAAACTTGATAAATTTAAACGTTGTCTAAGCGAATTACAACTTTCACATGTCAGATTGGAACCTGTTGATTTATTAAACTAATGTTTGTGAGTTGACTGTATACTAAATGATGTAACGCAAGCCAACTTTTTCAAATAATGTTATTTAACAAAATAACAAAAATTTGATTCACTAATTACTACCACGTCAGGATTGAAAATCACGTGATTGCGGGTCAAACTCTTATGTAATACACTTAATAAATTTAAATGATAAAACTGAAGTTAAGAATTAATTAAATAAATAAATAAATAAATAAATTAAGATCTATTAAAAACCCTTGTCACACTTTTGATTATAATTTAATTTACTGTTAATTTAAACTAAACCCTATAATTTCTAAATAATTAAACGATGTTGATATATTATTTTGTTTTTTTAAATACTTTCATAATTAAATTTTAAATATATTACTTTTAATTATTATTATTATTGTTTTTATTTAGGTATATAAATTCTTCTGGCACATAGAATTGAGAATTTGGGAAATATATAGTTCTGTTTTTCCTTATTTTTTTTTATTATCGATAATTTTAATTTAACTATTTTAGTATTTCGATCCCCTTTAATTTTAATATATATTTTGAAAAATTTTATTTTATTAATTTGGGAATATTCTTTCAAAGATTTAAATATTTTGAAGAGAATATTTAATTTGATTAAATTCCTAATTATTAGGGGATTTGTTTTTATTTGGTTTCAGAATTTTATATATTTTTTTTATTATCACATAGTAACCGTATGGTTTATAAATCCTGTTCCTAAAGAATGATATTATAATACATAATGATTAAATTTATTTTAAGATATATTTTTATGGCTCCTGCATTATTTTATTAGATTGAAAATATTTGTTTATATATTTCCTTTTGTTATTTTTACTCCTACATTTAACTTAATTAAAAATTAAGTAATACCGATTAAAATCGATTAATATTAGTTTAGAAAGGACAAGTATAGATTAAAGGATCGCGCTAATTAAATACAAGTTTTAAATAAAACATTTACGCAACTTGAACACCACTTTGAAACTTTTTAATTATTCGACTACGGACATTTTTCGAGATGGATAATACTAATGTTCTTTTTGGATTTTTTTTATTTAATCAAGTCTTAATTATTTATCATTACAAGAATAGTGTATATTTTCTAATTATACGACTTTATTCATTAATATATTAATACGAAGTTGTGGCTCGATAAATACATTTTACGACTAGAGTATATATTTAACTTTAATAATACTCTTTATATAGTTTCAAAGTCGGTGTCAAAGTTTTAAGATTATTAGTAGGTTAATATATATTTAAATTAATTTAATTTAGGGTTTGAAAGAGTTTGCAATGAAATATAATAGTCGCAGCCTCGTAGGACAAGTCTCAGAATTGTAAACATTTTCGAAGTACAGAGAATTTAAATTGCCTCTAAATCAAATATATTTCATCACTGCATAGCTTTCTATTATGACTTTTGCTAAATTTCCCACCACATTACCTAACGGCTTCAACCATGGCTTCCAATTGTAAAAGTCAACACCAAAAATGCGAAGATTTTTATATGGCATTACCATAAACTCATAATCATCTTTAAGTGTCCATCGTTAGTTCTTTGAAGGAACGCCTCCTTTACGTCAATGCCAAGGCTAAGAGATCGGGCGTCAAAAATACAAGAGAGATTCTTTATTTCCCCAGTGGCGCCACTAAGCTTCGAGCGATTTAAGGGAGAAGTATATATTTGGGTTGTCTGACTCTATTGGAGGGGGGGGGGAGGGGTGGAATTTTTAGTTCAGGGTTTCTCCTTTTAAGTTAGTTCCAACTGGCAACCTGTGTTTTTTACTCGGATCACGGCGGTACTTCTCCACCCCATATGCTACTGAAGTTTTTAAGTTTCAAAAGAAAATCAAGGCAAAAGACGAACCAGTTCTTTACCATGGTTTTTTAAGCAAAAGGTTTAATTATCACCTCTCGCGTGTCATACTAAGAGTACACTAATGGAAACGAAATAACGACGCTAGTGTCTCATATAATTTAATACCAGGTTGGGGTGAGACGGGCTATAGGTTCCAGGGGGGGACAGACTAGTCCTGTACAGATCACATTCAGACGTAGAAACTTAATGGTAGATTATCAATTTATGGCATTACCATTTAAAATAAATAATTAGAACATTAATTTTTAAAATTTTCTTTAGAGAAAAGTGACGTTTTAATGAAAAACTGATTAAAATTTCCTGAGTGTTTTTCCTTTCTTATGTTTATGGTTTCGCAACTATTGGAATGGTTCCAATTCCTACACTTCCCCAACATTTTTAAACCAAACTTATCCATTGTCAAAAGGATTCTAATGCGTTTTTCGGTTTCAAAAATAGGACACTGGTTCCCACTCCCCCATCCCACTGTCATTTGGGGCGATTTTTCAAGTTCCCTTACTTTTCCCTAACCTTCTAGGTCTGTTTCCAAATTCCCCGATTCTTGCAGATGTTTCTGACCTCAATTACCAAATTTAAGCATTTATTTTAGAAGTTTGCAATTAAAAAGAAATTAATATCTAAATTTCTCGAGACTTGTCCAGGACAGCTGAACAAATCAGACGGTATTTTTTTGATAAAACACGTAATAGAATAGCCTTCTACAAAATTATTTCTAAATTTTCTTATACCCTGAAAATTACGTACGGTTATATAAGGATAACAAACACAACGGCGACTTACAGTTAAAAAATGTAATTAATACTAAAAGTTAAATTTTTCCGTTTTTTTTCGATGCGCGGTTTACCATTATACTTCATTTTCCCCTCTGGGTCTTCATCAATGAGTTCGTCGTCTATGATATAAGTCTAATTATAGTTTGCTTCATACGATCAGCAATTTGAAATGGACGCGAAATCGGCCGTAGTCCGACGAACGCGACTTGACCAACACACACTGACCGATCGAACTAGGCCTAGTCTCACTTCGTTTTTAAGTTCGAAGTAGCTATCTCGTTTCGGTAGTTTCTGCATTGCCTTTTGGTAAACTTTATGAAAGTGGCGGTTGGAAAATTGAATAGTTTTGATTTGGCTTTTGTTTTCGTGAGATTATTTTGTTTGTTTCTCTTGGATATTTTATTGTCATTATGATTGGGCTCGCGAAACAGCAGCGGGGACTGACAGACTCACTTGACTTGACCACTAGGTGTCCGAAGTCGGGAACGGTGAGCCGACAGAGCTTCCTGATGAGCCGTTTGCTGTTTCCGGCGCCACCTGAGTAGCAGGGTCAAGTAGTCGGGCCAGTCCTGGGGAAACATGACCAGGAAAAAGCCGACGGCTATCAATATGATGCCGGACAGTTTCATACCCTCGAAACGGACCCCGTACATGTAAACGTCGATGACTAGATTGTTAGTTCGCCAGAAAGAAAGTCAGAGTTAGTTTTTTAGGATAGAAAAGAGTTAAAAGTGACCATCGGTGTTCGAAAGATTGCTCGATAAGAACCAGTAGTCGTTTACTTAAACCATAAGTTCATAAGATATGTTCCGTAAGTTTGTCACTGGTTACTGAGAGCTTGTCATGAAGTGACGTAGGTGAAACGTCATACATTCTCGTAAAGTGACGCATGGTGAGGCGCTGTCAAAGGCTTAGTACAGACTAAATAGAAAGATGGAAGTCTGCAAAACCGAATGTAGTCAATTCTCGCTTGCCGTTCTCGAATTTGCTCTCAGTAAGTCTCTAGCATTGCGAAGTATAGGAAGCATCATACTTATGGAACATATCTTATAAACTTAAGCTTAAACTATAACAGTAATTCAATTAGTCCTCTATAAAGTTTTTGGTCCGAGAGAAGCAACCTTTGAAAGACAACCCAGATAGTCACTTGAATAAATAGAAATAATAGCGCTTTACCGGCAGAAGCGGGGACGGCAAAGACGAGCCCCAAAGTAAGGAAAATTTCGTAGGTCCAGATGACCCCGAAATTGCCCAAGAGATTGGCAACTGAGAAATATAGAATTTTTGTATGAAAGAAAGGAAACAATAAAGAAAGTCTTAATGAGAGGTTCGAGAAAAAATTTGAGGGGTCATTCACTCAGCGAAATATCCTGGAACGCGCTAAATCATTAAAAACTAAACCCTTGACAGTGCTAAAATGATTACATGTAACCCGTCCGTAATAAGTGTACTGGAAATCTGGAAAGTGATTAGCTTCTTTGGAAAAAATTGGGGAAAGAGTAAACAGCTTGGATATCGCAGAAAATAAGGAAAAACCCCATCGTCAGAAAGAAAATGATAACGTGACCTTTACCCAATGTATGCTTGGGGAAAAAGTAAAACTAAGCCGTCTAGATACAAAACTTAATGTAGATACTATGTCATTTTGCGTGATTACAGATATTACTAGAGAAAAGATTGTACTTACCAAGAGAAAGGGCGGCAGCACCGCCTAAAGAAGCCCATGGCATGTGACTCCAGACGATGGCTTCGGCGTTGCTGAAGTACAGTGTCAGCACGATAGGCCACAGTAAGAGGATGTTAAGAATTCCCACCAACGTAAAGAAGAGTGACAGTTGGCCGAATGACACTTCACCCACTAGTTTCTTGAAGAAAACCTACAAATAAAAAAGAATTTTAAAATTTCATTATTCTGAGGCGAAGTTAAAAATAATTACTTTATAGACGGCTGATCCAGCAGCAGCCGCGGCGGCCAGGACGACGCCACCTAAAGTTGAAGCCCGACTAACCCCGTCCATGTAGGCTAGCAAGGCTATCCCCGTATTGCATAGAATCACAGCGACAATCTAAGAACAAATATTAGCATTTGTTAGTACAAGTAGAACAGTTCAAGATATAACAATCTTAGTTTAATTTAGAATCGGCTATCCATAATAGCAGAAGGGATTAATAGAAGAAGGATGACCACAGGCGTGCGCAGGGTTTTCAGTAAGGTCGGGCCGCCTAGTTAATTTTGCGCCCCTACCCCCTAACAAAAATGTTCTTAAGAATTCCAAAGGCCATTCTTTGGAACCCTATGGAGCCCTTGGGATCATTTCCTAAAGGAACAATTCCCAAAGACTTTCTTTGGAATTTCCTAAAGAAGTCTTGAGACAAATGTCCAAAGAATGTCTTGAGATTATTTTCCAAAGAAATTCTTTTGGAATTCTAGAGATAAATTTCCAAAGAAGGTATAAGGTTTATTTTCCAAAGAAACTCATTAGGAATTCTAAAGATTAATTTCCAAAGAAGGTATAACGAATATTTTCCAAAGAAATTCTTTAGGAATTCTAGAGGTAAATTTCCAAAGAATGTATAAGGTTTATTTTCCAAAGAAACTCTTTAGGAATTCTAGAGATTAATTTCCAAAGAAGGTTTAACGAATATTTTCCAAAGAAACTCTTTAGGAATTCTAGAGGTAAATTTCCAAAGAAGGTTTAACGAATATTTTCCAAAGAAATTCTTTAGGAATTCTAGAGGTAAATTTCCAAAGAATGTATAAGGTTTATTTTCCAAAGAAACTCTTTAGGAATTCTAGAGATTAATTTCCAAAGAAGGTTTAACGAATATTTTCCAAAGAAATTCCTTAGGAATTCTAGAGGTAAATTTTCAAAGAATGTATAAGGTTTATTTTCCAAAGAAACTCTTTAGGAATTCTAGAGATTAATTTCCAAAGAAGGTCTTGGGTTTGTTTTCCAAAGAAATTCTTTAGAAACTCTTGAGATCAATCTCCAAAGAACATCTAGGGAATATTTGCCAACGAAATTCTTCAAGAATACTTGAGATCAATTTCCAAAGAACGTATGTGGAATATTTTTCAACGAAATTCTTAAAGAATTCTTGAGATAAATTTCCAAAGAAAGTCTAGGGTTAATTTCCCAAAGAAATTCGATAGGAATTATTGAGATAAATTTCCAAAAAACGTCTATGGAATATTTTCCAACGAAATTCTTAAGGAAATCTTGAGATAAATTTCCAAAGAAGGTCAGGGGTTAATTTTCCAATGAAATTCGTTTAGAATTCTAGAGATGAATTTCAAAGGACCAGCAGATATATTAGCAATTATGCTTTACATATAATTATCTCAAAATATTTTACCCAAAATTGTTTTGCTTAAGTTTTCCTGCATAGGCATTGACTTGATAGCTAAATAATTAAAAACGTTTCACAAAGGCTTGTCCCGTAGCTAAGGCTCAGCAATTGCTGAAATGGTTTATCATATTTACCTATTTTCGTTTTTTTTCCTTTAATAATTCGTGAGGTGTTTATGCAAAGGATAAATTAAATTAAAAGTAAAATACACGTAATTAAAATCGTGTTGTTTAGATTTACATGCAGGGAGTATAAGCTGGCAGTCGAAACTTTCGCTTTTGAAAAGTAAAATTAACCTTAAATTAATTCTTTTGTGACATGTTTTATCTTTATTTCGAGCGTAATTAGAGTCCCAAATAAATATTTTTTAAAAAATATTGTAGATAAAATTAGGTTAAACGCGTTTCTGGTACTCAAAAAACTCTCAGTGAAAATACATTATTAAACTTAACAACTACATATGTATCTACTGCTTGGCCATTGAAGCCTCCAAAACCCCCTTAGTAACCCATACAATTGCACAAGATTAAAACTTTCTGCCGTTTACGGATGTTTTTAAGTCGATTATATGTCTGACTTTATAAGCAGTTTCGCACTGCATGCGGGAACTGCCCGTGCTATAAGAAGTGTTGTTCAGCATATTAGAACTGCACTCCCTGCATTGGGATATGGTTCTGCATGTGAGAACTATCCTCGTTTCTAGAGGGCTAGATTAATTTACCCCATAATCTTCCCTATATTTCCCGAGAAAATTCCAAAGATATTTCCCAAGAAAATTCAAACGTTATTTCCCAAGGAAATTCCAAAGTTATTTCCCAAGGAAATTCCAAAGATAATTCCCAAGATAATTCCAAAGATAATTCCAAAGATATTTCCCTAGAAAATTCCAAAGTTATTTCCCAAGAAAATTCCAAAGTTATTTCCAAAGCATTTTCCAAAGAAAAAGAAACCAATATTCCCCAATTTCCCTAAGAACTCCTTAAGGATTTCTAAAGAAATTTCCCAAGGAATTTTCTAAAGAGTTCTAAAGAAGATTTTTGTAAGGGTTAACACCCGAGACTATACGAGAGAACACAAAATTTTCCCGTCCCCCGTCTGACCATCGCATTTCTCATAGTGGCTCTGTTATTCACATTTCCGTTCCCTTTCGGCGTTTCGCTGATGTTCCTGCAGTCTGCAGAACTAATACCCAAATTTTGCGTCCTTATTTTTCCGGCTTTTGCGCCCCCTTGAAACATTTCATGTCGGGCCAGGGCCCACCCTGCCCGACCCGTGCGCACGCCTGTGAGGATGACGCTTTGCATCCTCTTAATACTTTAGTTACGTAACATGATTCTTCCCAAGCTCAACCATTTTGATTCCTCTCCTGCTCATCAAAGTTCAGATGGGCTTTGCTCTGTGGGGTGCATTCTAAAACTGTTTGGTACTATATCCTCAGCAATCAACCCACAAACCTCGTATTTACGTGGGACAAAAATCCACAAGTGCGCCTTGGCGAATAGTTAAGTGCTAATAGAGTAATGATGAGGGAACTATTTATCGCGTATGTGATGCGGTTTAGTATAACCTTGCTCAAAATGTTTTGATGTTAGGAATAATCATGTTACAATTACCCCGCTTTGTGGTACACTTCTCTCGAAGAGAAGTATTATATACTTCTGATAATATATATTTTCCGCGTGGCAACACCTAACTACAACTTTACAGCAGTGCCCCAAGAGATTGGCAATCAGGTAATGGGTTAGGAAAAAATATTTACCCAAAGAATTCGCCTTTAGTTTAAACTTGACTTACCCGTATTCCGACGAATTGGTCGTGCAAAACTACCCAAGAAAGGAGGTAGACAAAAGAGACATTGGAGCAATAGAGAGCCACCACGAAGGTGGTATGCAACAGTCGCAGAGAGTGGACAAACATATAGTTGGTGGCCACCCATAATATGCTAAAGAATCCACACCGACCGAAGAACTGCAACACCGTGAAACCTTTCTCTTGAAATTGCTGGATACTTTCCCTACAAAGATGAAAATTTAAAAATCAATTTACGGAGAAAACAAGAACAAAGTTTGCAAAATGGCTCTTAAATATTTAATTAAAGCAATAAAAACAGTATCGCTGTTGGGCAGAGGGATAGAGAGTAATAAGTTTCGGCTGGGAGCCCCAATTACCCTGATCGAGATCAGCGTTTACGAGTTGGGCCAAAAAGTTACGAACACTCGTTAAGGGTTTCCAGGAGCAAAGGTTAGACTACCCGGAGTTTTGGGAAATGGGGGCGGAGAGAGGCAACGGCTGACATCCGTGGATAATTAGGCAGGATGAGTTTTTATTTCCTGGGAAATATGGGTGCCACGAACCACGCCCCCTTTTCAGATATTAACGAGAAGAACTCGATCGATGATAGCCCTAGCTGGTTTCCTCAGAAGAAAAAAAAACATGGACAAGTGGATGGTAGCGTCGCCTAAGCTTCGTCATAATTGCATAAGTTTATAAGATATCTTCCATGAGTATGACACTACCAATACCGAAATGTTAGCAAAGAGAATATACCTAGAGGAGCAGAAAGTTCAGCCTTTCACAAGGCTTCTGAAAAGCCCGGCCAAGGTTTTGGAGAAACTAGATCCGGTTTTTGTTGATTGGCTAAACAACGACACCTTTTATTGGTTAAATTATGTTGACCATTAACGTACAAAAAATAATTTTTAAGCAGACAACACGATCACGTGAACAACCGGAACTACTTTCTCCAAATTCAGAGCCGGTCCCTATTTCCAAAGTTTCTGCTCCTCTTGGTTTATTCTCTTTGATGTTAGAGACTTACAGCTCGAGCTAGTTCGAGAACGACAAGTGAGAATTGACTACACTCGATTTTGCAGTCCTCTCTATTTAGTTTAAGCCTTTGACAGCGCCTCACCAGGCGTCGCTTTACGAGAATCTCTGACCCACGTCACTTCATGACAAGCTCTCATTAACAAGTGACAAACTTATGGAACATATCTTATGAACTTATGATACTTGTAAAAGGAAAGCGATTATGAAGGATATTGCAACATCTTGCCAAAAGTTAAAACTTTAACGTTTTAAGCTTAGCACACGCTATGAAAGTTGAATGAACTCTATATAACTACAGGCTTCTGTTCTACCTCAGAAAATTATCTATCTTCCATGTAATTGAAACAGGAAATCTTCGCCAGAATTTGTCTTGAAATTCCTTTGAGGCTAACACAACAAAGCGAGGGATGAAATTAAAAACAGTGATGGAGTATTATAGCTTCAAGAAATAGGCCTAAAAGGAACAACATATAATTAATTAAACAATGGAATCAGACGTGATGTCGGCGAGCGGGCGACATCTAAATCTAATTTTTCATCATTAGCCAACACCGAGCAGTCTCCAAATTAAGGCAGTATGCTACTAAGCTTTTGTGGCCAGATTGGCTGGGTCTACTGAACAAAAAACCCCCAGTGACACACTTCCTTGATAAGCCTAATTGAGAGAAATAGTCTACTCGTAGTCATAACAATGCTGTGATACAAAAACCGGATTTCATTTACCCCAAGAATATCGAACTAACGCAGCTGATATCGAGGCAAGTAAGTTTGTTTATGGAGTTTGGTTGAATTTCGTTTAATCAACTATAGAACAACAAGGGCCTAATCATAGCTATAGTTCTGATTTTTTTCAATAGCGGCACTGTAGCTTGCTGAAAATGTTTAACTGACTTTTATCTACCGCGATTTTTTAAATCCCCGTTTTTTAAAATCGAAATGGTCTATTACACTGATCTCGATTTTCTCTTCAATTTCATGCTAAAAAAACCCCCCAAAAACGTTGTTGCACTGATCGTTTATATTAAAAGTTGTATATCGAGGTTTTGTTCGCGAAACTGTTGACTAATTGCTTCTGATTTTGTAATTTCGTATGGACAGTTCAATAAATATCATCTGGAGATAAATGAATTGAATACATTCATACTTACACAAAGAGTTTTTTGGACGAAGATTTGTCGTGCCTTCCGCAACAAGATGTTACGAGGTAGACCGGGAAGAAAAAGCTATTCCACAAAGTGCAGAACCAGGTCGTGAAGAATGGCGCGTTGTAACCGTTCCTGGACTCGCCACCGAATTTTTCATTGGCGGTTGGATCCGGGGCTGCCGTGACCGGCGGAGCTTGACCCGGCTGGTTAACGACGGAAGACTGGTGGTGTTGGCCGGAATGACTACCATTGATGGTTTCCAAAGAGTAGCCTTTAGCCATGTAGGTCCGTTTTATAAGGTGCGCCGAACCGACCCAAGATCCGGCTACGATCAGGGTCAGAAAAATGCCTTGGACGACGCGACGATGTGATTCCGAGCAGCATCTTCGACGATGGGTACGGTGACCTGGGGCAGCAGCTTCGGCGTCGCAAGTATTATCGGAAGCTGTCGGAAGAGAAACGAGACGAAATACATCGTTAAAAACTAATTAATGATTTAATTTTTAACCGAAAGTGCGCGCCAGCTGGGATAGACAATTTGTTCACAAGATGAGGAGGAAAAATTTCAACTTAATTAAATTTGAAACAAGATTGACAGTTGCTCTTTTAAAAAGCTCAACTTGGTAGTTGGATGTGTCAGACGCGAGGGTGTCATAGCAGACGATATTCTGTTTGGTTGATTAATTGCCTTAAAAAGATTATGTATTCGCCCTATGGTCTTTGGCATGCGAAAGGGTTCTTAGTTCACAAACAGATTGGGGAAGCAATGACCTATTTAATACCTGACGTTTCATTAATATTGTACTTGCTTCCGGTTCCATTATGTTAATGTTAACAATTAAAAAACCGTTTGACCCGTGGTCAAATTGAAAGCATTAGCATTTACATATCCTAACAGAAAAACTACTAACGAACAAAGTTTTAGTCGTTATATCAATCAACTTTAGGGGTGGACGAGAAAAATATTTAATCATACATGTCTATACATATAAACGAATGAGGTTACAGTTTAACTTGATGGGAAACTATCCCTACGGTATAATAATCATAGTTTGAACTTAAGCTCCAACGCTCATTATGATATAAATCGCTCTCATTCCCTGGTTTACGGGAACGCTAATAGCAACGCCCCTCGTTAACACACAGTCCACTCAGCGAGGCTGAATATGGACAAGGGATGAAAAAAGTACATTATACTGACGTTATTCAATGTTACTAACCCTTTTAAGTATTGATCTATTTCAAAAATAATGCAAATTTTCATGGTAAATTAATTTGGCAAATTGAATTTTTATAAAAAAATAATTGATATTTTCTCTATATTGAAAATTTTTAATATCTGTAACTTAACCTCCATTTGGTTCATTTATCTTTTACTTCTAGTCTTCGTCCACATTTTTATTAATTTCAAATAAGATGTTTAGCCAAATGGTATAATAATAAAGATAATTTCGATGTAACTAAGAGGGAAAGACACGGGGGTGAAACTTTGCCTTCCATCTCACTTTTTCGCGCCTGCGCTGTAGTCTTTTGTATCACGAGAGTGCGCAGAGACGGATGGCAATGTATTAACCCCTTGTATGACCCTTACTGAGGCTTGCCTACCCCTTTTTTATGTCGAAAAAGTCTATTGGAGTCTATAAAGCCGTTATGATTTTCTACAATGTTTTGTACAAGTTATATAGAGTTGTCGACGACTAATGACTGTCGTTGCAAGAAACAGAAGTCACGGAAAACCTATGGGTATATCGCGTTAGCTCGTTTGGGTCATAATTTAGAGATTTGATACTTTTTGAGTTACGCTCAAATCTAGATTATCTACCCTTTAACAGCGCTGCTACCAGCTATCTCTGTCTTCATTTACTAAATTCTTCCTAGAAGAGTGAACATACTCTAGTTATACGGAATTTTACCCCGCTTCATAAAAAATTTTCATGAATGAGAGGTAGGCGGTCCAAAAAATGGAGTAGAAAGAAAAAAGATCCTAAAATGAGCGAAACGTGAGCGGCTTATCCCGTTTCAAACCCCGTTTCTCAAAAGTGAATCAACGAAAAGTTATCAAGAAGAAGACAACATAATTCCCATAAATATTGGGATGAAATTCTCGGGGTTCTGAATGTACAAAAAAGGGTTTATGATTATCGGTACACTTCTGCTAGATAAAGGTTCAGTAACCTACTTAGATTGAAGACTGATAAATCTTAGATTTAGGGGGAAATCATTGTTTAGGATCCCATATCCCCGGTACTAATTGTTGTAGAGAACACATGTTCTTTGAAACTCTCCGCTCATTTTGAGCCGTAGAACACACCCTTCAACATAAACAAACCTGTATAACGATTACTGGCTACCTGTAATGGTTGTAGCACACAGTCAAGGGTAGTAAGTTTTTAAAGACTAAAAGCGTATCCCTTTAGTACAATCATAAGTTCATAAGAAATGGTCCTTAAGTTGGTCACTGGTTACTGAGAGCCTGTCATGAAGTGACGTAGGTGAGACGTCACAGATTCTCGTAAAGCGTCGCCTGGTACAGGCTAAGTACAGACAAAATAGGAAGATGGACTGCAAAACCGAGTACAGTCAATTCTCGCCTGCCGTTCTCGAACTGTAAGTTTCTAGCATTACGAAGTATAGGAAGTTTCATACTTATGGAACATATCTAAAAAACTTATGGTACAGTACTGTATGACTGGGCTCTCGTAAAATGCTCAATGGAGATTTGGTTAATTCTAATCTATTCCCAATAGTCTATAAAATAGCTACGAAAATTAAATTTCAATTTTACCTATTGCAAAATACATTATGAGATATTAGCGGTTGAAAGAGAAAATAAAGAAAAATTCCAGGTGTTTCGTGTTCATCTACTTCCGTGCAAGGCTCGGATCTTCACGCTGCGCGCCTATAAAATCGAGACTTTAACTCGAAACGCGTTGGATTAAAGCGGGACACCTGATTTCTTTACGCGTTCAGAATGAGAAAACCGTTATGGCCCATTTCGTAAAATGAAAACAAAATAGATTTTCCCGAGCTCTTCTACACGCTTTTAGCAAAGCCAGGAAACTCTACCATTCAAATGTCAAAGATACATTAAGTACACGTACGAAAGATGAAGAAACTTCGATTGAAATCTAAGGGTTTGTATCACTGACTATCAAGGTTTGCGATTTTAGAAACCCTTATAGGAAGGTACAGTAGGGGGAATGAACGAGTATCAAGTTTGATGGAAAAGTTAAGGTGCTGAAAAAGTGAAGGAGGTTCTCTATATAGCGTCCATTTATCTCCATAGCAACCGAGGAAAAGCGAAATGAAATACAAGGATATGTAAACAAAACCGTATACGACTTTCCCCCTATCCCACTCCGTTGTAATATCGAGAGTTTGCGTTTTAGTTGCAAGGTTAAGCCTTCCTTAGGCAAAGAGAGTATGAAACTTGTTGAGATTGCATATATGTTAGTGCAAGAATAGGTTTCAGAAGGGATGTTAACGTTTAAGAGCTCAAGGTATGACGTGCACGTCATTGACCTATTAAAAACATGGGTATTTCAACGGTTACAGGAGCACTTTTCTCATTGCGGGTCGATGCAAGATTAAAAGAAATCTCAACCGGAAGTCGATTAGCTATGACTAATTGCGTTGTCATCATTTTCCAAATCACATAGGCGGTTTTGCTTTAACTATTTCTCAATGCCTTTTGTAGTTAAGGAAGGTTAAATAATTAAGGCCGGCCACGATGGCTGCAGAGTGACTTACGTCAGTTTCCAGATAATGAAGACACGGCTGTTCTCATAGTTGTACACCCAACCTTTACCAGACACAATTGATTTGTTTCGTGTAGATCAATTGCTTTACAATATTAAATCATTAATGCGTTGTCATTCTGAAGGTATTGGAAAAACATGTTTGAAGAAAATGTTTTTAAAAACGAACATTTAAAGTACTGCACGGACAACGAAAACGGGACGGCCGTGAGACCATTGAGGACTTCCAACTTGATCTGCAGGTTGCAGCCATTGAAATATCGTAATGTACGTGATCGATACAACGAAAGTGTGGAAACGTTTCAATTTGTTCGGATATACTGAAAAGGTTCAAAATTACCTAACAAGATTTCACCGATTGAATCTGAAGGTTTAGGCATTGAAATATCATATTGTCATTGATACCACGAAAGTGTGTCAAGTTTTGTGTCGATATTGAAAAGGTTCAAAATTACCTAACAAGATTTTATCCTAACAAACGAATGAACAAGTGACAACGTTTTGGGATTAGACGCCCAACACTGATTCCATCTCTACATGCACACTTAACATCTTATTTATGCCTTTTTTATCTATAAACATTGCTAAAACAAATAATGGAAAAACTGTTCCACCGAAAATTCATTGTTTAGGCTACTTAAAATTTAGTTTCGTAATCCCTTTTATTATGCATGCTGCACGTATCTTTAGCCATGTTAAACCTTGGAAAATAAACTGAGATAATCACAAGGTTCCCAGAAAATCGTTACGGAAAAGAGAGTATAATTACACTTTTAGAAATAAAAATAGTCAAGTTGCATTGTTTTCAAGGGCTCGCGTATCATTATTTAAATACACATTTAGACATTATTATATCTCTTTTTTATGGAAATATAAAGTAAAAGAAACCTAACCTTCTTGAATAAATGAACATTTCCGAGCTATAGTTACACTTCCTACTTGGGTTTGTATACAGGGTGTTTCTGATAATCCTGCCATAACTTAAAAGGTTTGATATTAAGGAAAGTGTCGAAGAACATGGGGTCTACAACATTTAGTTACGGCAAGAAGCGATATCTAGTTTACTAGAGAGAAGGTATAAATTCGCCACATATCTAGCTTTATCTCCAGTCCAAACGTAGTTTCGGGGTTAATCCCAGTCTCTAAATTACAACCAGCATCTCATTGGTTCTTGAAAACTCACGTCAGCGCGACGCAAATGACGAAAATTACGTATTTTCCGACTGAGGAGAGGCAAAATAGCCCGGCCTCCTTTTACGTCCCCCCTTGTATTTTGAAAGGGGACTGGGACTATGGCGCACGAATACTTAGGCATCTTATATCTTCTCCAGAATAACATCGCTTCTTGGTTACGGCTCCAAAACATTGGCCTCTAATACAGTGAAATGGCCACAAATGTTGAGTAATTAGCTTTACTTTACCAGCGTACTAGATAAAGGTTCAATATCGTTCTTAGATTGAAGAATATTGAAGGCTGATATGTCTTACTCCTCACCTGTGACTATTTCATTGTTTTAGGGACCAATCAATGTCCGTAACTAAATGTTGGGGTCAAGGAATGTTCTTTGACACTTTCTACTCAGTTTCACCATAAAAACACACCCTTTAATTATGGCAGACCTATCAGAAACACCCTGTATAACCAAAAAGAAGTACCGAGCCATGAATCGCTTTAGGTTTTTTCCATTTTCAGAAAAAGAGAAGCGAATCGTAAAGAACTTTTGCGCAGCATCCAGCAGGATCATAAAGGCAAAACCATTATCTGACCTTTAGCTAAGCTAGCAACAAAAATTACTCGAAATCCATTAACGTTTGCCTCAAGGGGGACTGCCCTGCTCTGTTCGAGGGTGCTTGCTTGGCTACAGAAATGGGTAACCCTTTAAGGTTCTTTCACACTAGCTTCAACCGTCCGTACTTGATGAAATTAGAAAGTCAAGTAACAAAGAACGAAAGACATTCGAAGCAATGTTTCCAGTGCATCAGGACAGTCATTTTCAAAACAGTTAAGTAAGGGTACTTGCTTTATGGGTTATTTTATGCATTTATACTACAAAGACAGTTTTTATTAATTGTTTACGCTCTTATTCAATCCTGTGGCAATGGTTGCTTAAGCACTTAATTGATTACAAAACTAAGATTTAAGCATATTAATTAAGTTGCGATGATGGGCCCTGATACAACATCTTCGTCCAGTTTATTATTTTCATCGAGGCATAGACCTACGAAATGGCAATACAAGCCTATGAATGTACCAGACTCAAACCCTTAAAATTCGGTTAGGTCAACAAGTCCCCACACCAATTGGTATGAAAATTGGAAGATGGGAGTTCGTGATTATTAAGCATTTTATTTCGTTTCAAAATGCAAGGTTTGGAGGAAAAATTTGGCTTGTGTGAAAGGTCCTTTAAGTAACTGAACGCCAGATAATGTTCATTTGTAAACAGACCCTACAAATTTAGAGGGTTATGCCCACTGTTTAATGCTTGCACGGTGTTAATTGATTAACGCGTTTCTAAAATACGGTTTAACTTTTTTTCTCGATGGCTTTAAATTCGAGTTAGTTAAAATGGGAAAGGTAAACAGTTTCAGGAGTTTCTGCACCCTGAAGAAAGTATTGGCCACAAGAAAACAAGAGCTAATCCCACCATGAGAACCAAGAAATACATAGTGTTTCTGATAATTCCTCCATAAATTAAAGAGGAGTGTTCTTTGGGTCAAACTGAATGAAAAATGTCAAAGAACATGGGGTATACAACATTTAGTTACGGAGATAGGGGCTCCCAATCATTGACTGGCCCCTTAAAACAAGCAAATAGTAACCCACGTGAAGTAATTAGCTTAACTTTACCAGCGTCCGCACATTTCAACACGTTTCATGTGACACTTCTGCTAGGTCAAAGGTTCAATAACACTCCTAGATTTAAGATTATTAAAGGCTGATATGTCTTACTGCACACGTGTGACTATTATCTTGTTTTAGGGGACAGTAAATGTTTGGAAGCCCATATCTCCGTTGTAGACCCCATGTTCTTTGACACCTTCCACTCAGTTTGACCTCAAAGATTACACCGTTTAATTTATTTCAGACTTATCAGAAACAGCCTGTGCATCTTCCGGTTCCGATGTAAACAGTCAACACACGCGTATCTACAAAAGCAATTTTTTGATGTACGAAGTATCAAACTATACGCAACATTTTTCAAAACTATATCTCAACATTTTCTGGTTGCCGCGTTGTTCAAACTGTTTATTCTCAATTTCAATACCTTTCTTGGAGACTGCTTTTGTTTTCTTTCTCTAAAAATAGGTGAGTTTATTCAACCCCCTTTTCCCGCACCCTCAACAAGCTCTTTCTACACCAATGATTAAATTGAATAACGTCCCTTCTAATCTAGATTCTGTTAGCTGAAAGAACCTAATACGGTTCCCTAAATTGAAATACATAGCCACGTAAAAGACAATTATAAAATGGGCCAATGATTAGAAATGAGGTGGACTTTAAGCTTTGAGAAACGCCAGCAGCCAGGTTGGAGTGAGGCCCAGCTCGTTCGATATTCAGAAATAACAAGAAAAATTAGTTGCACACGGAAAAGGTAACGGTTACGAAAGTATATAGTCATAAATTAAAAAGTACACTTCATTAACAATTCCCTGCCTTTGGCTGTAGACTACATGTAAACTGAGAAGCAAACTACCTTCTGCAGGAACTAACCAATCAGGGAAGAGCTTCTTGACGTAATAGATTTATAGAAAGTAGTACATGATGCTGGCGATCCAAACGTTACTTTTTGGTACTAGAACTAGCATGTGCTACTTTGTGAGCCTATTCACGACTTGTTCCCTGTGTCACGGTCGGGATGGTAATCGTACACAGAAGGGGCGTAGACACTATTCTGAGACAAAGGAAGGCTTCTTATACTACACGGCAGAAGCAAGTTTCAACGAAGTGTACTTTTTTGTAATCTATATACTTTTGATGGTACATTGGAAGACTTGCAGTTTGCAAAGTTCATATTTTAGGCTTTCTATAATTGAAAATTACTCTTGGACAAAACTATAGCTGAATTTTAATAAGTCTATGACGTGCTACGCGTCAAAGGTTTTGATAAAATTAATTAGTCGGGGACACGTTATGGTTGTAGCCTTTCGAATACAACCCAAATATTCAAAACACGAACGTATATTCTAACTTCTACAATGTCTTGAAAAATGATAAATATCATTATAACGAAGTTCTCTTTATTAAAAGGGGTCGAAAAGTAAACTTTGAAGGCATAATTCAGTCGCCGATTCCTCCCACAATTTGCTATGTAATTAAGATGTTAAACGTAAAGGAATAGTATCACCTAAATTTAACACTATACATTTATAGTGGGGAAAATTTAATAACCTGGTTTTGAGGGGGATTCTCAGTTGATAACTAAATCTTAACAAGATTTGCATTTCGTACTAGTACCCTTTCTAGCACATGCAGTAATTATTTTTTACATTATTTCTCTTCATTAAAAGGGTCTAATAACCGTCTTAGTTTAATTAAAAATAAATAACGATAAAATCCCACTCCACCCAAATTTTGAAGATTGAATTGAGCTTAAAATATATATTATTTTGATTTGGATTAATTAGTTTTAAAAATTTAAGTTGATTTATAGCGAAAGGCACCCACAAAACGGTAATTATATAATATCAGAAGGATATAATACTTCTCTTCGAGAGAAGTGTACCACAAAGCGGGGTAAGTGTAACGTCGTTTTTCTCAAAATCGGAACATTTGGAGCAAGGTTACTAAACCGAATCACAAACGCGATAAATAGTTCCCTCATCATTACTCTATTAGCGTTTAACTATTTGGCAAGTCGCGCTTGTGCATGGATTTTTGTCCCACCCCAAGACGAGGTTTGTGGGTTGATTGCTGGGGATTTATGCTCATCTGAAGTTTGATGAGCGGGAAAGCAAACATAAAGGGTGAGCCTGGGACGTACGACGTTACATAACTTAAGTATTGTGAGGATACACAGTGTCATCCTTCTATTATCCTCTTCTGATAATATTTCATTAACAATTATGAAAATGAAATTATGGTTTCAGAGGGGAATTGCAACATATTGGTCAATTGTTGAGCAATATTTTAAGCTTAATTTGAATCCTACAGTATTAACCCTTGCCTTATTTCCAATAATCGTGATAATGTATGCAAGTCCAACAGTTAAATACTCTACCACTACCATGCAGCTTCGCAACTGCCCAACAAGACAAACGTAATAACTAAATCCAACTTCAACCCACATGGACACGTACTAGACTTAAGACTTTTTATTTGGTCAGAAGCTTCAGGATCCATAACTCTAACGACGTTATCGATCCAATGAGATATTTTAAAACAGAGCAAAATCTGTCGGGGAAACATGCAAACGTGTTCCCGAGGCTGGTTGGTGCTTCCGAAGAATCGACATGGGAATCCAAAATTCTAGCTCTAACTTCTACCTAAGCCTTGGAGGTTTGTTTACGTTCAGTACTCTATACACCAAAGTCGATGTCTCTACCAGTTTCTTCGTGCATTTTACTTACGCGATATGGTGTAAGCTCTTCCGTTAGTGACGAGTCCAGTCATGAGGAATTCGTTATAAAAACCGTTATCTTTTGCTTTTGGTCAATTGCTTTTTTTTGCGTAGGCCTCAAAGGTAAATTAGCCACGAAAACGACCTTAATCAAACAGGTGAGTGGAGTCAGTGGACGGAAGAAGACGACGACGACCGAGCGTTAAAAAACGTAACACGAGACATGCACGAAACGCGCGCGCCTGGCCGGAACTGCTGCCGGTAGAGAGCGGCCATAGAGCCAGCCAGAGGCTCAAAGCATTGATAGCCTTCCAAGGAAAGGCTAGCACGCAGCAACGGCCAACTCTTCACGCCACCAATTTACCTATCTCAATCCATCCCCTCTGATCTCCCCCCCCGGACAGTTGCCATGGATACCAGGAGGAGCGACCCTTCGGAGAAGGAGAGAAAGCTATGTTACTGACTATTCTAGTCCAAGAATACAATGCTTTCTAGAGAAGGTTCCACATTGTGAATAGACGCGTTTAATAGTTTAAAGATCACGTGAAAGCTACATAGATAATATAACACGAAATAGACGAAGTTTTTGTAAGATTTAATCGATTCTAACACACAAGTTTCTAAGATCTGTTCCATAAGTATGACACTTCCCATACTTCGTAATGCTAGAGACTTACTGAGAGCTAGCTCGAGAACGACTGCACGCAGTTTCGCAGTCCTTCTCCCTATTTAGTATGTACTTAGCGTCTCTTTACGAGAATCTATGACGTTTCACCTATGTCAAATTATGACATGCTCTCAGTAAACAGTGACAAACTTATGAAACCTATCTTATGAACTTATGAAGTTGATTTGCCTTATCGAAAATTGACTACAGGCGGTTTTTCAGTCCATCTTCCTCTTTAGTCTGGAAAGGCCTTCACCAGGCGTCGCTTTACGAGAATCTATGACTACGTCACTTCATGACAAGCTCCAGTTTGTAACCAGTGACAAACTTATTGGACATATCTTATGAACTTATGATTTTAAGTGATCAAACTATGGTCCTATTGATGGATCGACATCCTAACCTAATCTAAAATATGCATCCACCAAATAATGTGATCATTCATGATTTTATTAGTTGCAACACGTATCAATTCTACCAATTCAAAATCTTCCCATGTCAATATCCCGAATACCCCACATGTTCGATAAGGAGAGACTAATTGTGAGCTAGTAATGCATGCAGGGCAAGATGACGGGAATTATTACGCAGACTGAATTCTGTCCCAATTATACCCTACTTACAACTACATTTGAAAATAAGTTTCGAAGAAGAGCATGGAGAGAAAAAAACAATGTTATTGATTATCGATTTTTTACCCTCTAGCTCTCAGGTGGACTTTTATAAGAAATATGGCTGGCTATCTCTACCATACTGAACTTATTGCATGACATGAATAAATGTGATCCATGATCCGACCTACTCTCCAAGTCAGCGAACTGACGCTTATCAGCTAAATAACAGGATTCTTGACCATTACGGCACTTGTTTACCTTCAGGATCTGTTTTCTAGTATAAGAAATGAGCAAGCGCATAAACCCAATTGACAAAACAAAAAACCAACCAAATACCAGCGTCTGTTAGTGCTCAATATAGCTGCTCCACATCAGAAATCAGAACCAGTAAATATTAACTCATAACCCATTGAAGACTCAACTTGAGATAAGTCCAAAGGTTTGACTCGGACATGGAACACAGTGAGGCGGGAACTTTTTGGTGCGAACGATCAAAAATTCTTTCGATCGCTGCGAAACACGCGTGAACTTAGGACCAGTCGGAAAAGATTCGGAATCCTTTCTTTTCTACGGAGTTTGATACATTGAATTACTCCGCCATATATTCTACAACATTGTCATTTAAGGGAGCAAAATTGCTAGCTTACACTGTGTTGATAGTTATTGAATTTTTTTTTTCGTGCTGAGGGGGACATTGTTTGGAGAAAACTGTCTTTCAAGATAAGAGTTGGAAGTGAACAAATATGGATTTTTCCGCGATGGCTTTAGTTTGTTTTCATTACAACAGTTGGGAGTTTATAGAAGTTGAAGCAGTCGTATTTCAAGTACTCAAAAACTTGTTCCGAAAACTAAACTAGAGAAGTCGTAAAATTTTTATCTGAAGGAAAATTTCGCATTTTATTTGCATTCGAAAAGATAAAAACTTTGGTGAATGATGATAGTTGGTAAAACATTTGTCCGAAAAAAGAAGTAATTCAGATAAAGTCTGCAGCATTTAAAGATCGGTCTAGTTCTAGTTGAAAGTGTTAATTTGGTGTTCACACTTAATCAGAATGTTAGGTAACCTGATGTTAAACACTATGAACTCTGTGAGTCAATTGGACCCAAACAACGAGTAATCATGGTTCAATAATAACCGATAAACACATAAACTAGCATAAGTTTATAAGATATGTTCCATAAGTATTTCGTACACTACCTATATTTCGTAATGCTACAGACTTACTGAAAGCTAGTTCGAGGGAGATCGACAGGTGAGAATCGACTACACTCTGTTTTTCAGTCCACCTTCCTATTTAGTCTATACTAAGCCTTTGACAGCGCCTCACAAGCAGGCGTCGCTTTATCAGAATCTATGACGTTTCACCTACGTCACTTCATGGACAAGCCCTCAGTAACCAGTGACAAACCAACGGAACATATCGTATAAACTTATGTACTAGCAAAAGATCAATTAACCTTGGTTTTTCCGATTATTGGTCCTTATTTTTGGTCTATTGATATTCACCTATTAGAGCTAAATCAGAAGCCTTAGAGTGACGTCACCCATGCTACATCCCCATAGAACCAAAGCGGTACCAAACATGGCCTCCCACTGCTAAAGCTAAGCCCATGACGTTTTACCTATACGTCACAACTGAGACAGCTCTATTACCTTCTGAAATGCACTGCGATCACGTGATCAAAGCTCGCTATGATTGGTGAAAGGCAAGGAAATGCAATTTGGGGTTTAGTTTGCCCCCAACGATATTGCTAGATTACGTAACGATTTACGAAACAAATAACTAAACGTAATACAATTTTCCCCGCTTTAAAACCAATTTCTTCAAGAAAATACGCCACTCGAGATTTCTAGGCTGGGCTAAAAGCGTTTCTGGAAAAGGATATTGATCCCAGGTTGGCAATAAAAAAGCGCCATTCAGTTTTGGAAAAGGCGTAACTAACAAGAAAAGCCAAAATATCTTGAAAAAAAGAAGAGACTCAAAAACAATCCCGCCGGAACACCTTTAAAAAAACCATTTAAACCCAAAAACCTGAAGTTGTAACATGTACACGTAGTTTCTATCGAGTTATCTTTTTTATTTATTTATTTTTTTCTTAAGGGATGAAGGGAAGTTAGCAATGGTTTCTTTAACTACCCTACGAAAGGAAATTGAATTCTAGAAGAGAACGTTAAAAAGAATCTGGGGAAGTGGGATTTGTGTCCACTCTGGTGACTGTACGATTAGGTTGCAACAAGGAGAAAAGAGGCAAGATGGAGTGGGAAATAATGATGGGTGACCTACGGCAGCAATGAAACTCTCCCAGTGTACCTTGCGCACGCCCCTACCCTTCGGTAGGCAATTGTTAAGTGCTGCCGCGTAGCGACATTGTATTTGAATGAGAACTAGCTTCTATTTTGAAGACATAGGGGCGTCCTTTACGTTTCCGTACTGTACGACCCTGCCTAAACGCCGAGGATATGCTGGGAGGACTTTGTTGTCGTAGGTGGGGGTACAGACTGCAACGTTATGGGTATGGAGGTTCTACTCCATCCCTCCTTCCTTCAAGGTTGCAGGATATCCAAGTGACAAAATTAAAGCTATGAAGTAAGGAAAATACATCCAGACTTGAATTAAAGATTTTTATCACGGTGAACGACAAAAGGAAGAGGAAATAAAAACAAAGGTTTCCCAGATTGTTTAAAAGCTGACTGCGTAGATAAGCGTAGGCTACCAACAAATGTCTTCCGGGTTGCCTGATTTAGAAGGAAATGCTGCAACGTTGAATTGAATCGAAAACTTAGGCCTAATTGCGTAATTTATATTCCATAGAGCGCCTGAACAAGATCATTTTTACTACATCTATGAAAACATAACTCTTTGTTACTCTCCATTAGAACTGTCTCGTTTGATATGCTGACGAAGTCAGATTTTTTTATTCTGCTAATTATATATGGTAATTTTAAACAATCGAGCTTAATTTAGTTTTGATTTTGACCGAAAAGATTGCCTTCAAAAAATGTTTTGAAGACACTAGGGGGAAGTAGGCTACATATGGGCAAGGTACAATCTAAGGTTGAAGTTCCTTGGGTCAAACTGAGTAAAACCGTCCTACGAACCACTGTCCTGAAAAGCATGCTTCGTTTCAAAGGTAGATGGCCTCAAACAGTGGTCCCCAAAACAAGGAAAATAATCTGAAATGTGAAACTCTTCTTGTGTCCTGACCAAATTGTTTTCCGATTTAATGACCAATTGAATTAGCCACGAATACAAAGAGAGAAGTTTTATCAATAGGCATAAGAGCTTAAAGGGATGCACAATATGTTTGAGGCATACATGAAGCCAATCTTCCATCAAATATAACTCTACTGGGCATGCGTGAATTTCCGCCGATTCGATCTCGTTTAAAGTCACGTGACATTGCCCAATCACTACTAAAGTAAATAGTAACATTACTACTTCAAAATGTAGTTCTTGACACACCTCAACTTAACGCATTGCACATACGTTGTACTAAACGTTAAATGCTAAAATCGAACAACAAACCCCCTTTAATTTGTGCCAGATCTTTGTAGCGAGCTAAGTTAGAGTTCTCTATTTTTCGTGGAAAATAACCGAACCCATTCTTGGCTCATGACCTCGCCTTCGAATGAAACTTGGAAGGGTACCCAAGAGACCATACACCTGAAATGGGGGACCAGTTAGTTGAAGCCGTAAGGAAACAGGCTTGACAGAAAGAACCTGGATAATGGGTTAAGGTAGAGGTTCTTGGGTAGTCCAAGGTAGGACAGAGTTCAGGCTGTTTTCTTAACATTCTTAATGAAGAACAAATGTAATTATTTCTCTAAAAGCGATTAAGTTATTTTGTATTCGGAGTTTTGAGCTTGAAAGAAAGAGGGATGGAATGGAAATCCCCATACTTATAACATTGCCACTGTACCCCCAAGTACGGAACGGCACCGAAGTTCTCTCAGCATCCCCAGCGTTCAGGTAAGCTCGTACAGTACGGGATTGTAAAGGACGCCTCCTCTGTCTTAAAAATAGAAGCTAGTCTCATACAAATATAATGGCGCTACGCGGCAGCACTTAACAATCCCCTCCCTAAAGGTAGGCGCGTGCGCAAGGTACACTGGGAGATTTTCAGTAGGTCACCCATCATCATTATCACTCCATCTTACCTCTGTTTCGAGCAGCCTCGCTTGAAAAGACTAGGAAATAGAAACACCCTGTACGATCAGAAGGGGATAATAGAAGAAGGAGGACACTCTGTATCCTCTTAATACTTTAGTTATGCAACGTCATTCTTCCCAGGCTAACCCCTTTTTAGTTTTCTTTCCCGGTCATCAAACTTCAGATGGGTAAGGTGAATTCTATAATTGTTTGGCACTAAATACCCAGCAACCATCCCGTAAGCCTCGTCGTGGGGCGGGACAAAACTCCACATGCGTATAAGCATTGGCAAATAGTTAAGCGCTAATAGAGTAATGATGAGGGAACTATTTTATTTAGTAACCTTGCTCCAAATGTAAAATGATGTTGGGAAGAATCATGTTATAATTACCAGTACGCTTTGTGGTACACTTCTCTCGAAGAGAAGTATTATAAACTTCTATTACAATATATTTCTTTGAGTGCAGACTGCACGATTTTATTGGGAGACAGATTCAACTCAGAGAGCCCCCAGAACCCATATAAAACCTGAGAACGAATGAATGTCGATATCTAACGTTTATATGAGTTCATTCTTTTACTTTCAAAGGGTAGTTGCCAAAGCAGGATGCAAGTCAACGGGAAATAATGGGGTTCCAAGACAAATCTATAAAATGGGAGCTAGCCAAACGCTTGATGAAGACATTCCACTCAGTCGTGCAACTCAAAAAATAAAATGCGGGGAGAAAAAATAAAATAAAGAAGGCTTTAAAGGATTTTATGTCCTACGACAGTAACGTCACATCGATTCTGGAGCAATTTTCTAAAAAAAAATAAGGGGATCAATGGGGTAACAGGAGACCCGAAACCCGAATAGCTAACTTCCGTCCGTTTCGCATTTTCCGTTCCAGATAAGAAATAATGTCACAAAATATATCGGGCAAAGGGGTACCCGGTCTTAAAACGACAGAACTATACCGTTCTCATATTCCCGTTTTCTTTACAGTAAGATTATAATTAAGGCGAGGTAGGTTAATGAGAGGTTTTAAAGGCAACGATGGTTTAAGTACGATCTAGAGACGTGAGTTGGTAATTTACCGTCCGTAACTTACCAGTAATTTACCATATACTACCGTAAATTACCGATTTATATCATACCGTAATTTGACAATGGTAATTTACCAGTGAATTACCGTTGTAAATTACCAAAGTTTCCAAAATTGGGCGCTCAGAGTCAAAACCTTCTTGAGTAAAACCAGGGATCCATGTAATTTTAGAAGCAGGAATAGAGAGCGTGTAGTATTTACTTTAGTCCAACTCTTAGCCCAGTATAGAGCCCCTCCCTTCAACACAATACTTTGATTGCAATTTTATAAATTGCTCCGAAACCAAATGAAGTAAACAAATCATAATAAACTAGAATTTAAGGATTTTTTTCGCATTTTAAGTTTGTGGATGACGAAAATTATGTCACTAACCTTTCAACTACGTTTTGATGCCGTTGCTGACGGGAAATACGTAGTTTCTTTTTACCTCTGTCGCTATGACCCACCTTTTCTTCATACCGCACCCTCCATCCCGGGGAAGGGGGTCCGGGACTTTGACGCGCCCCTAATATACCCTGTTCTCTATTCCTGCTTCTTAAATTACACGAATTCCTGGTTAAAATTTGGGTACTAGACAGCCATAGACTATAGAAATTCAAAAATTAGTCTATATTTACTTCGCAGTCCAGTTTTTCGTCAACTTTCAAATTAATTCGCGCTGTTTAAAGCACCTAAACTAGGTATAAAGTGCTCGTATGTATAAAAGTGAAATTATATATTACCATAAATAACCGCGACATTTCTATTTTTCCCCCAAAATTTTAATAGGTAATTTATCTGGTAAATGACAGTTTTTAAAATTTACGTTAACTCCACTTTGCAGTATGGATTTATCCAAAACATTTTTTTCAAAGTTAAGCAAATAAAAGGGTTTGGGAATAAAGACATAAAACATTGCGTGTTATTGGTGATATATGCCCTTTCACCTTTTGCCTCGAGTTGGTCAGTTTTGGGAACGAAACGTTGTTTCTAACCACTGTTCTAACTAACAACCAGTCTCCGTGCTAACAGTCTGCCTCTATATAGACCAGCATGGTGCGACATGTTTTACAGGGACAAGACTTGAACTCCAAAAAGTATACCCAAACATTTATCAATAAATAAATTACATTAATAACAAAGGAAAATTTGTTATTTATAAAAATAATCTATGTGGTACATTAAAGAAACAAATTTTGGAGGGAAAATTAACTAAGCATTTTGTATGTCAGTGATAGATGTAATTTTAGAAGCAGGAATAGAGAACGGTTAGTCTTTACTTCAGTCCGACTCATAGCCCAGTATAGAGCCCCTTGCTCCAACACGAAACGAAAATTTTAAATTATCTCATTGGCTCACTTAAACTACGTTTTGATGACGTTGCTGACGGGGACGGCGAAAAATACGTTGTTCCTTCGCTATTACCCGCCTCTTCTTTCATACCCTACCCCTCTATTCCTGCTACAAAAATTACATGAATCCCTGGTATGTAATTTATAGCAAAATTTTGTTAAGGAAAAAATGTTGACCCACATATGGACACGAAAAAACTGCTGCATGTGTTATGAGAAAGAACTGGGTTCTTATTGGGTTAACGTAAAACAAATTGAAGCATCCGTTTCAGGAAATTACTATATAATTGTTATTATGCACTTCTGCTTTGCCGGATTAATGCAAAATTAAATCCCGTAGTTGAGAATAAAAGTGTGTAGAGTGAATACCAGGGTCTATAGTTCACAACAAAAATGACGTTTAGATGTTAGATCCTACCACCCTAATCGCCTGGAGTTCTACGTTTGGTAAAGATTTCCTGCTGACGTCACCTAATGACGTAAAATTTGGATTTTTACAATTTTCTGGTTACTGATGCGAGTTAAGCTAAGGAAGAGGGTATATCGTCTTTATTAAAAACAGTACAAGATAAATGTGTTTAGTTAATAGCAGGCCTACTCTTTAAATACCAAAATATTAAAAATGCCCTGAAAGGCACTAATTCATTTCGTTAATTTACTACGCATTTTAATTTTTCACTCTCCCTTTTATTTAGAGGAAGTCAGGGATAGATGTAATTTTAGAAGCAGGAATAGAGAACGGTTAGTCTTTACTTCAGTCCGACTGATAGCCCAGTATAGAGACCCTCCCTCCAACACGTAACGAAAAGTTTAAATTATCTTATAGGCTCACTTAAACTGCGTTTTAATGACGTTGCTGACGGGGACGGTGAAAAATACGTAATTCCATTTAACCTCTGTCGCCATGACCAGCCTCATCTTTCATAGCCCCCGTCCCGAGGAATGGGGTCAGGGACTATGACGCGCGCCCACATTACTCTGTTCTCCATTCCTACTAACCCTGGTTTAGTTAATAGTAGGCCTACTCTTTAAATACTGAAATATTAAAAATGCCCTAAAGGGCACTAATTCATTTCGTAAATTTACTACGTATTTTGATTTTTCACTCTCCCTTTTATTTAGATAAACTATACGATTAAAAAAGGTTAATTTATTTAAATCTACACTTCAAACATACCTGATGTAACCGCACTCATTAGTCTATTAATATTACCGATATAGATTTTAGCTTTTAGGCTAAATTAAATTATACGCTATAAACGATAGAGATAATTGGTTAAAACGAGTTGTATCGAACTTTATCAAAAAAATCCAATTATTGGAAATCGAAACGTCCTATAGACGTTTTCAATAAATAATCGTAATTCAAGGTCTACTGTACGCGTATAAGCCGACTTCAATAATAGAGCAGTATTGGTGAAAAGAAGCCACGTGACCCACGTCCCATAGTGGTATGAAATATACGCCTTCACGATACATAAGTTATTTTAAGCGGTTTCCAATTTCGTTTGGATCATCATACTGAAACGTGAATATCTTTCAACGTGCTCAAAATTTGATACGGGTCACAAGGTATAGAATTAGACAAATAAACTTCACTAACGAACTTCAAAAGACTAAGTACGATTTGTACTTTAGAACGAAATTACTGAATTTGGAATTGTGGTGTTCTTAAAAATACTTGATTACCACTATATTAAAAAACAGCTCTATCTACTGCATAGCCTGTGTAACCTAGGGTTTTATTTTGGTTTTTGTGGGTTTTATTGGGTTTTTACATTGTCCTTCAAAAAGCGCCTCGCGTATTTTTCATTCAATATTTATATTCGTGAAATCCATTAACTCAGTGACAACGTTGGGAATAGTTTTATACGAAAGTTTATCATAATGTTCAGAGCTTATAAATCCGAGGGGCTAATCACTCTCAGTTTATTTGCGTACTGATTACGGATTACGCGTAATCATTTAGGCAATGTCAAGGGCAGGAAGCTTAAAGATTACGCGTAATCCCTTTAGTAAAGTCTTGTACACCGATTACTCCAAGTGATTGGCCTCTCGTTTAAATCCGAGGCTATCTTTGCGGCCAGTTAAGTCACTAAAACCTCACAATGCCTTAAATATTTTGAATATACTATTAATTACCTTTATTTACACATTTTAAACACAAACCAACACAGTCGCTCGTTAAACTATAAAATGTTAATAAACTGTAATAAATAACGACTTTGTAGACACTTTTAAACATCCCTTTTCTCATTAAATATGTTAGATATTTTATAATTAATTAATAGTACCTTCTGCACGCCTCTTGCAATAAAATATTCATTGCCTTATTTGTTGATATTAACTTCCATAAAACCTTATAGCAATCCATAGCTAAATAGAGTAATTTTCCTTATTTGAATAAATGTTAGCCTAATTGCATTCTTGTAGCATTAAAAGATGTTTCTAACAGACTAAAATATACCATTTTTAAATGAAGGTGATCAACTGATTTTCTTAACCAAAGACGTTAATATTTGACTTCAAACAACAAGGATTTTGGTGGACTGGTAACCTTGAAGTCTTATGTAAGGTCTTTGCTGTGAAACATACCGGATTTCCCGTCTTGAGCTGACCCCTATTTTTATAAGTGTCTATTGAAGAACTTGCCTGGAACTCATCTTTCTAAGTCACTCGTATTCGTAGGAAGTCCCTAAGGCTTATTTTTGGTCTATAAGGTAGTTTGAAATCGAATTCCACGCAAATACAGTTAGAAAAATAAAAGGACACGTGACTGGGCGGCATAAAGTAGCCATTTGAGGGAGAGAATCTTTATACGGAGCCTCCGAAATGAACTAGGCCCATGCATGTCAAATTTTATGTGGGGAAATATCCAGTTTGTTAAGGAAAATATTTTCACCATATATGTGTACGAGATGGCACTTATATTACCGTTGTGACAGGGGTCTTCCTTAAATTATCGTTGATATTTTAGGGGTCAGTCATAAAATTTTTATGATAGAGAAATGTTTCATCCTAAAATTAACGTAAATGTTTTTGGGGCTATCCACATTTATTGAATCTTTCGGTTAGATTGTATTGAGGACAACAAAATAAATTATTTCAATTAAAATAATTCAGTAAGAGTAATAAAAACGAATAGTTTCAATCCGTGACCTTGGCCCAAATACTTAAGCAGTCGACAGGGTCATAGGGTTGAACTTTGTTTATTTTACGGTAATATAAGCGCCCCCAAGCGTAAAACCACGGCGAACTAAATTGGTTAAAAAAATATTCTCGCTTCGTGACACGCATGGGCCTAGTTCATTTTGGAGGCTCCGCTTTATACGTCGCGTGGAACTAAAAAATATGAATTATTGAAAGTCGAAATGGCCGTACGTCCGTCTTCAGTCTCATTTTTATAGTTTTAGTTTATTTGCTTTTTTTTCTCTTATTTTGGAGAATTGATCTTTCCAATATATCGAATTATCGATTTTAATTTTTATCAACAATAAAAATGAACGGGGAAAATGATACGGCAATGAGTGAAAGATATCGGAGAAAAGTTTAACAAGCCACGCGGAAAAGAAAAACCTCTCGTGCGAAAGACTTTTGTTGGTCGAGAAAAGGACCGTGAAAGTCAAAAGAAAACGTAGCGATTTAATATGACTCTGGCATGCAATACCTACCCTACAATAATAATATGGTATAAAATTAGCTTGTTTTTGCATATTAGCATTTTGTTATGATATAAATCTGGGGTGGTAGCTGGCCAACCTTTTCTTCTATTAAGGGAGAAATTCGAAAGTTCGAACAATGTCGCCGGGGCGAAAGTTTCAAATTTAAAATTAATAGCATATAAATTAAGAACATAACCACTTATTTTTTAAATCCGATTGTACAAAGCGTGGGAAAATGAGGGGCTAATCACTCTCAGTCGCTGTACACTGATTACGGATTACGAATAATAATTTCCGCGTTATCATGAAGCGATATCTAGTTTACTAGGGAGAAGATTTAAATTCGCCACTTTTATAGCTTTATCTCCAGCCCAAACGTAGGTCCAGACTTAATCCCCGCCTCTAAATTACAACCAGCATCTCATAGGGAGAGGGCAAACCCATTCTTGCTACGTCTTACCTCGATTCCATCCCCCTAACGGGGGAATTTCAGTATCGCGCCTACAAACGCTCCCCTAGGTAGAGATATAAAATGACGTCGGATGTTCTTTCCCTCCCTGACAAACGCCCTCTCCCTATTGGTTCTTGAAAACTCACGTCAGCGCGAAGCGAATGACAAAAATTACGTATTTTCCGACTGAGGAGAGGCAAAATAGCCCGGCCTCCTTTTACGTCCCCCCTTGTATTTTAAAATGGGGACTGGGACTATGGCGCGTGAATACTTAGGCTAATTTTACCTTCTCCCTAGTAAACTAGATATCGCTTCTTGGCGTTATCAAGGGCAGGAAACTTAAAGATAACGCGTAATCCCTTTAGCACAGACAAAGGGAGTCGTATACAGCTATTATGCTAATTGACTGGCCCATCGGAGGAAACAGACTCCCAGATTATTGGTACTTGAAGATGGAAAAATCAGGGATAAAGAATAAATACTGTGTAGCGGCTGTAGCACGTCCATGTGAGGAGGCGGAATAGTTATTTTTGTGGAAATAGATTTCGCAAAACATTTAATGATAGATTTGGTTCGCAGGCCACATGTTGGCTTTCACTGACATAAATAAATAATGGGTGAGCGAAACTAGAATTAGGCAGATTTTTCAGGGTCTCTAACTGACATGAAAATTATTTTATGGAAATTATTTAATAGCTTAAGGGTGGAATGAATAAAATAATATAACTGCTGGGAGTCGGTTATTTAAGAACTACCACTGCAAATTATCGATTTATTGTAATTTTATCATGGTAATTAATCCGACCTGGTAAATTGTACTAATATTTAACCAATGATTTTTTTGGAATTTTTGGCGAAATGGTATTATGATTTTTAACATTTTTGTCTTACGAACAAATCAGTAATTTGATGTACAGAGTGTTTTTGCAAAGTCCTTCAAAAATTAAGGGGAGTGTTCCTTGGACGATGTTCAATGACATTTTGCTGTCCGGGTCACCGTTTTCAAGTTAATATATGACTGTTTTACGGATGACCCCTTAAATTTAATTAAGAAACTGAAAGACAATGCCAATCTAATTAAGGGGCCATCCCTAAAACACTCCAATCATAACTTGAAAACGGTGACACGGACGGCAAAATGTCACAGAAATTACATTTTCGACTCAAAATCGTCGAAAGAACAACCCCCTTAATTTTGGATGGACTTTGCAAAAACACCCTGTATCATATGCAGAAAGTTTGCATCGGTAAGTTACTGAAATTACCGTTTTTAAAAATTGCAGTAATTTATAACCTTTATTTCTAAACGGTAGTGTTCAGAAGGAAAAACATTTCTACAGGCGCCTATGGGGAAATAATGCTTAAGTTTACCCCTAGATAGGGCTTTACCCTGAGCACAGAAGTTCGGCGGACAAACACATTTCCTGTATTACGTTTCCGTCTGATAATATCAGTGTTTCTTTGACTTCTGTTCCTTTCTTTTGATTTGTTATTCTAATTTTGTTGTTTACCTTCCGATTAGGTTATTTATTAATTTATACCAATTTCTCTTTATTTATTCTGTAAGTTTCCCTGGGATAATTTCAACCCTTTGTTATTTTGATTAGCGGTTTCATTGACAGCCATTCTATTAGATTTGCTTTACATTTTACAATTTTGGTTTGCTTCGGGATAATTATTTCAAAAATAACACTAATTCCAAGCGAGAAAAGTAGCGGGTAACAGCTACAAGAAAACAAATTCCAATCTTAACTAGGTCCAATTTTGATTTTTGGCTTATCCGAGGGGCTGGTCACTCAGTGTGATCGGTTTACACAGCTATACCTTTGACTGTACTAAAGTGCCCTACCCTTGACAGTGCTAAAATGATTACACGTAATCAGTAAACGGTGTACAGGGAGTCTGACAGTTATTAGCCCCTCGGGCTTATCCAGGATTCATTGGTTGAAATATGTTATTATTTTAGCCTTATGATTGATCGATACATATCCCTTATACAGAAAAGTGAAAAAGAAACCCGTTTGCCAAAATGGTACTTAAAATCAGATAAAAATCTACGCAATAACTGGTATTTAATTGTAGTGAACTCAGGACGTCCTACACTCATAGGTAAATTAAAAAAAATATAGGTTGATAAATAAAAAAACGCTAAGAAATTTAAGGCGGGACATTCAAAGATCAAAAGATGCGTGCTCATCACTTTACAGAAAGTTATCAGTTGCCTACCTAGTGTGTGAGGTCCCGCATCCTCACTATCTTCGACATTGAGTCGCTGTTCCTCGGGCTCCGGTTCCATTTTGCGAGTGAATTGAACCGCTGGCATGACAAACCACAGTCATTAGTGTCATGCGAATGCCGACTTCTTCCCCCGTCAATTCTAACAATACCTAAAAACTTTCACTCGTCAACTGAACTCTCCATAAACCATTTAATTAAACAGCGTGTACGTTTTAACCGTTAACTAGAGCTCCCGAAATTTGTCCGCTTGACGTGGAACACAATCGTTGGAATGTTACAAACGATCTGGGTTCAGGGCAAGGTGCGCGAGTTTATTCAAAAGGTACCGTCGTCGACCTAGCCCCTAGTATATAGTGAACGATCAAAGATTTTCGGGATTTTAGCTCAACGCCTATCAGCGGCGAACGCGGAAAACGCGCGAATCGCGAATTTGGCAACGCAACAAGATCGGCGGCGAAAAAATTGCGTTCAGACTGCAAAGTCCGTTCGATAAATGTAGCACGCTTTAACCACTTCCACGCGCTCCCTACCAGTCGACGGGCTTCCCCAAACACGAGGCGAAACGAGGCTCAAGCCGGAATGGGGCCGACTGGGGCATAGGCACCATTACGACGCCTTCTTGGGCCCAATTTCTTCGCCCTACCAACGACTCTTTTCGGGCTACTACCAGCATAAGTTTATAAGATACGTTACATAAGTATGACAATACCTATACTTTGTAATGCTAGAGACTAACAGCTCGAGCTAGTTCGAGAACGACAAGCGAGAATGGACTACACCCGGTTTCGCAGTCCATCTTCCAAATTAGTCTGTACGCTTTACGAGAATCTATGAAGTTTCACCTACGTCACTTTAAGACAAGTTCTCAGTAGAACAATACATAGACATGGAAATGCTAAAGAATTACAGCTCGAGCTAGTTCGAGAACGACAAGCGAGAATTGACTACACTCGGTTAATTTTGCAGGACTTCCATTTCCTTATTCAGTCTGTACTAAGCCTTTGACAGCGCCTCACCAGGCGTCACTTAACGAGAATCTATGACATACGCCACTTCTTCACAAGCTCTCAGTAACCAGTGACAAACTTATGGAACATATCTTACAAACTTATGCTACTATATACTAGAGTGGAGCGCCAGAATCAATATTTATAATAATGAAAGAGAAAAGTTTTCTTCCGATTCCTGGACGACTACGAGATAGTGAGAAGCATACAAAATAGCCTCAATAGTAAAGACCGTGTTTACTATATGTGTGTATATTACTCAGGGATGCAGCCAGATTTGAAGGTATTTTTTTAGACCAAATAAGAAAAAAAAAACCACAACCGAAGAGAGCCAAAAGTAAAAGACATGTATTTATTGGTTTGTAAGTCATAATATTCAATGTACGAGTCATAACCTTGAAAAGGCTTATGTCTGCTATGTAAATATAGATTTGTATGACGCCTATATTTTGTCAAGAAAATGTTCCTAAACTTTAGCGCTAAACACGCTAAATTGCAAGTCGATTCCAATGATATTATCAGAAGGGGATAATGGAAGAAGGATGACACTCTGTATCCTCTTAAAACTTTAGTTATGGTAACATGATTCTTTCCAGAGGCTCACCCTTTTTGTTTGATCTCCCGCTCATCAAACTTCAGATGGGAATCGCACCGTGTGGGGTGAATTCTATAACCGTTTGGTACTAAATCCCCAGTCAGCAATCAACCCACAAACCTTGATTGTCTTGACGTGGGACAAAAATCCACAAGCGCATGCGCCTTGGCAAATAGTTAAGCAGCGCCAATAGATTAATGATAAGGAAATTATTCATCGCGTATGTGAATTGTTTAGTAATCTACTCCAAATGTTAAGGGATGTTGGGAAGAATCATGTTACAATTACCCTCCGGATTTGTGGTACACTCCTCTCGAAGAGAAGTATTAAATACTTCTGATATTATATTCAGAGGATAAGTTCTAACTATTACAGTTGTTTTCACGCAAAACGTTTGAATAAACCCTATTAAAAAACTGGAGAGACTCATACTCATACACATAGTTATCACGTTCCTTATTAAGACATCTATAAGATATTTATTGAAATTAGAAATGATTTAATATTTATCCCTGATTCCCGTGGAATTTAAAGTTATCAAAGATGATCCATAAAGGTACTTCATCAATACTGCTAACGATGCATTCATCAAAAGGATTAATTAAACAACGCAACCAAGGAAGTTTCCTAATGACGATTCACTAATCGTTCTTACTATCATCAAGGAACCGGCGTATTAAATTAGCATCACCAATTTTAATTAAGATATACAGCAGCGTGTCTAATTTTCTCGATTAAGGATCTTTCAATTTAAGCTGATGTTTTGGAACAGATCAATAACCCAGGTTTAATATATAATTAACCTAAATTATATTCCAGACTAACGGCGAATTATTTACACCTCAGCCATTAGTCAAATACAATCAATAAATATATCGAAAGAAATTATTCAAGACAGTAATACGTGATTAAATTAAACTTATCTAATTATATTATATAAATAGCCCAATTAAGGTAAAAATATTTAAAAGCGAGTGGCATTCATGGTTAATTGAGATCATACATCGTAGTTTCAAAAACAACCACAAATATTTCGCTATCTGAAGTCCAATTGAAATATTTGCCATACAGGGTGTTTCTGATAAGTCTGCCATAAATTAAGGGGGATGTTCTTTGGGAGAATTTTGAGTCGAAAATGTAACTTCTATGGCATTTTACCGTTCGGACCACTGTTTTCAAGTTAAGATCCGAGTATTTTATGGATGACCCCTTATATTTAATTAAGAAATTTAAAGACAATGATTTCTAATTCAATTAAGGGGTCATCCCTAAAACTCTCAAATCATAACTCTATCAAAAACAGTGGCCCGGACGGAAAAGTGGCATAGAACATTTTCTAATCAAAATTGCCCAAAGAACATCTCCCATAATTTATGCCAGACTTTTCAGAAACATCCTGAATGCGCCATCAACTTGGACAATGTTGGTTAAAATGGTATTGTAGAGATGTAAGTAGGTAATTTACTAATACAGCTTAATTACAGATTTTTAGCATTAAGTATATCTACTCTGCAAATTACCAATCTTTCTTGTCAATGAATTTTAATATTTGACGCTCCTCAGAGCCCCTTTAGAGTAATAAAGTGTTACTATAGCCTACTACTACGAACTTTCTGGTGACGTCACACCCTCCTATCTTTTCCCTCTATTTTGGCGACCATTTTGGAAGTCGTCAGCTCAGACAATACAATTTAGACGACCAATATTGACGTCACGTCTCGTTATAACTCCTCCCCTCTTAGTTCTACTCTATATACTAGAATTACAATAAATTACCAGTAATAAAAACGGTTATAAAATTATTTATCTCAATATTCCTAAGACAATGTAAATAATTCTTGAGAGTGTTTTTTGGAGTTTCAATTTGAAGTCTAGAGCTAGGATGAAGATATACGAGAATCATCTTTAGCTTAGTTGTAAAAAATCTTCTGCTAGTTTTAGTTTTCATTTTCAATGAAGCGAGGGATTGGCTGTAAGGAAGATAGAGGGAGGGGAATGCGACGCGGTTGTTATAAAGAAGGAAGGTACAGTACATTCAAGCGAGAGAAAGATTTACGATTTCAAAGAGTAAAATGTTCGGGGTAAAATTGAAAGGTGTCCCAGTGAGGGAAGAACACGTATCTGGAGGTAAAGGATTAGAAACCGAGAAGAATAGATGATTAATATATCAGTGCAATGATGGAAAACGTTTCCCAAACATGTCTGACTTGCTTCAGTTGCTAAGACTATTTTGAGAATGGGTTATTATAGGAAGTCCATTACTTAAAGCAGCCATAATAGACGGTTCATCAATGGTTCAACCTAAAATTTTGGATAGTGCTTCAAAGTTACCATGCAGAGTCCATTTGTGTGTATCAGAAGTGAGATGAGACCAGAAGTACTGAGCTAACCAAATTCTTCACTCGGCGAAAGTGAATATTCTTGATAACACACCAACGGTTGGCCCTCTGGTGGTGGTTTTAGAAAATTCCCCTCCAAAACGTGACACGCTCGCGGTGGTAGACGACCGAACTAGATTCAAGCACCCGCGTCCGTGTTCCGCGGCTTTAGGTTGAGGGGAAGTGGGTAGGAAATGTTTTTGGAACTCGACCAATTTTTTTCTCAGTAGTGTAGGCATAAAATCCTCAAATTTGTTCACTAGTGCCAGGATCTACTATCAATACTAGAGCCCTTCACTTCTAGTCTCATCTCATTTCTGTTTGTATTCATATCTACGTCTTTGGTAAGTAAACTTTTTTTTTCAAACACCAGACTATTTTACCCCTGACCATTGAAAAGCGTCTATTTGCAGGTAAATTTTCACCATATAAATAACATTAGAGTGCTTAGGCGTGAAATCATAATAATACAAATCATCACCTGTCACCTATTACTGTTCTTCAGATGAAGATGTGCCAACTGCGTTTTCAATTTTATATCTCGAGCAAAAGGACACCAGTAATGCTACAAATTAAAATTGGTCAGACTTGCTTTACATCAGGAAATGTACGTTAGATTGCAATGAATAGATAGTTCCGGTTCGGTAATTCTTTCAAATCAATACACTCTTTTTGGGTCCTAAGCCTTACGGTATCAATAATACGTAATTGGGTAATTAACCTTTTTTTCTTCTCTGGATGGAATCAGACGTTAATCGATTCTGTCCAAGCAATAACAAATATATCACCTGAGAACTATGAAAAGCCATCTTTGATTTCAATGACCTTGGTCAATTTTAAGCCGAGAGGTTATTCACTCTCAGATTGTCCGTACAGTGCACCGATTAAGGGTTACAGTATTAAATTTAGCACCTGGTATTAAGTTTTCCAATATCACGGTATTGTGTGGGAACCGGTAGTAGTGGGGGAGGGGACCTGAAATCATGACATTAGATCAAATTTTATCTTTACATATTTGAGCGTTCTCTGGTTTTATCCATTGTGTTTCAGATAAGTCTGCTATAAATTAAAGAGTGACACGTTCTTTGGGTCAAACTGAGGGGAAAGTGTCCAAGAACATGGTCGAGAGTTACGGAGATATGGGCTACCAAATATTGATTGGCCCCGAAACAAGGGAATAGCCACACAAGTAGAATAATTAACTTTACTTTTTAGGAGTACGCATACTTCTACTCAATTAATAGCACAATAGAGGTTTAATAACCATATTAGATTGAATTATTTTGAAGGTTGATATGTCTTACTCCACATGTGTTATTAGTATTTCCTTGTTTTAGGGGCCAATCAATGTTTGGGAGCCCATATCTCAGTTTACTAAATGTTACAGACCCTACCATGTTCTTTGGCACTTTCCACACAGTTTGACCCTAAAAACACCCTTTAACTTATGGCAGACTGATCAGAAACACCCTGTATATTAACCACAAATTAATATAATCACTATTAATTAATTAATATTAAATACGTTTAAATTAAATATTCAAACAAACATCCCTTTACATAAAACGTGAAACGACAATATTAATAAGAATATGAGAATAAAACTAATATTTACAACACTACTACTAAATAAAGAAAAACTGGAAGCGACTAGAGGTCAGTCATCTACTTTACGAAGATAAAAACTAGCAAAGTAAAACAGCAAAATATATATTTCGATAGAGATTCCATCTACAGGGTTTAGCAATAGAAAATCGCGTGACTTCACTTTCCTGCTGGACACGAGATGTTTGAAAGAGGAGGGGCATTAAGGCGCGTGCCAAGCACCGGGGGAAGTAACTGGTTATTTCACGATCTAAGAGTTTATCACCGAAATAAAATATGGCCGATAAAAGTCATGGACTCTCATATTGAGCCAACTTTAATGATATCAAAAACAAGGAGAGAATGTTTAATTTGAGAAGCCCTAGTAACCCTGCAGTGTTACCTGGGCCGAACGCCATGTCCAGCCTGACTTTGTCGTGAGATCTTCTTAAGATGAACTCTTTTAAAGTTCAAGCCTAAAAAGGGTCAATAAGCAAAATTTACATAATACATAACTGAAAAGCGTCTATGTCACGTGGTAGTTTTTAGTCTATTATTGGTCTAACCAGAAGTATATAATACTTCTCTTCGAGAGAAGTGTACCACAAAGCTGGGTAAGTGTAACGTCATTCTGCCCAACATCGGAACATTTGGAGCAAGGTTATTAAACCGAATGGCATACGCGATAAATAGTTCCCTCATCATTATTCTATTACCACTTAACTGTTTGCCAAGGCGCGTGCGTTTGTGGATTTTTGTCCCACGTCAAGACAATCAAGGTTTGTGGGTTGATTATTGAGAATTTAGTGTCAAACAGTTATAGAATTCACCCTAGCACGGTGCGATGCCCATCTGAAGTTTGATGAGCGGGAAAGCAAACTAAAAGGGTGAGTCTAGAAGAATGACGTTGCATAAATAAAGTATTAAGAGGATACAGAGTGTCATCCTTCTATTATCCCCTTCTGGTCTAACATATAATATCACTATCTCTAGGAGTCTAGTCACCTTGTTTACTACAGGCTATAAAATTTCGTTACAATCTTATTTTCTGTTCTTTCATTTTTCCTTTGCTATTATCAAGACTATTATTTGCCCATAAGCTATGCAAGGCGATATTGAATAACTTATCCTTCATCTAGGAAACTCGGTGCCTGGGAGTATATTTTGGTCTACACGATATACAGGGTGTTTCTGAAAGATCTGTCAGATATTAAATGGATGTTCTTTGGGCCATTTCGAGTCGATTAAGTGTTCTATGACATCTTGTCACCGTTTTGAAGTTATGTTTGGAATGTTTTACCTATGATCCCTTAACTTTAATTAGCATTGTCTTTCAGTTTGCTAATTAATTTTTAACTTGTAAACGCTAGCCCTTGCGGCATAGTCGACCCATAGAAAATTTTCGACTCGAAATCGTCCAACGAACATAACCCGTAATTTCTGAGACAGACCTTTTAGAAACACCCTGTATAGCTCAGTTTAATGATCTCAGAGGCAGTTCGCGTTATGGAATCGAATATTTAACGGAATATATGAATAGATAATGAGCCTCCATTACAATATTGGAAATCCTGAAGCCGATCACACACTTACAAGATTTCAAAACCTGTTTTATTCACGTATGTTTTACCAAGTTTAAAATTTTAAACCCATAATTTAGGCTTCTAAAACACCAACAATCATCAAAACAAAAGAGACCGACAAAACTGTTTCAAACTAGGTATGGCACGCAATCCTTAAACGTAAGCGCAGTTAACAACGGAATACACACATATTGCATTAAATACGGACACGGCAGTAAGGGATAAACCTCTCCTACTAAACGTCAGACCTACGCTTACCCAATCATATTTATTCCCCACCAGCCTTCTACTTCATAAAATGGAGGAACCGTATGAAGCCCCGCCCTTTTTGCTGTTTCCCCATTGCATTCAATGTTATGCAGACCATGCAGTTTGAAATTTTTCTAAATTATGGTCTTATTGTCAACAGAATTTTGCCATAGGGATTGCGTGGGGCAGAAGTAGGATAAGGGACTAGAAGTATTGAGGTAACCAAATTCTTCACTTGGCGAAAGTGAATATTCTTGATGACGCACCAACGGTTGGCCCTCTGGTAGCAGTTTCTGAGTTTTCCCTCCAAAACGTGAGACGCTCGCGGTGGTAGACGGCCGAACTAGATTCAAGCACCCGCGTCCGTGTTCCGCGGCTTTAGCTTGAGGGGAAGGGGATAGGAAAGTTTTTGGAACGCGACCAAATTTTTTCTCTATAGTGTAGGCGCGATGAAAGCGGCATAAAATCCTCAAATTTGTTCACTAGTGCCAGGATCTACTACCAATGCTAGAACTCTTTACTTCTAGTCTAATCCTACTTCTGGTGGGGCGATCTTTAACCTAGGATAACTTAGTCCATAGATAAAATTGGGCTAGTTACGACGACACAGGATCTTTCAATTATCTTAATAGACATTTTCGACGTTAAAAAGGGGTAGGCAATTCTCGGAATCGGGAGATTCAAGGGGGTTGATTCATTTCCGTGTATGCTCACTCTCATGATACAAAAAGACTACAGCACAGGCGCCAAAAAGCGAGATGGAAGGCAGTTTCATCCCCGTGTCTTTCCCTTTTAGATAAATCGAAATGGTCTATTAAAAAAGGTCTAAATCATTTCATCAAGTTATCCCTAAGAAATAGCGATGGCGATTTTGTCACATTTTACCCAGCACCAAAATCGCAGCGCTGCAGTACCACACGATTCGCTTCAACCATATTTAAATGTTGAGCGACGGGCTTTATTGCGGAAATACATTAGATTTTAGCTGACCAACTTCATATTCAGAATACTAAAATTGGAGAAATTTTATATTTTATCTATTTTCCCCTTTTATGAAATAGTAAATTTCAGAAGCAAAACGGTCCAGCAATTGTTACAAGCTACTGTCGATGAAACTTGAAGAAGAGAAGGATGGAGTGGTAACCCCATACCTATAGCAATGCCCCCCACCTACGGCACCGAAGTCCTCCAGCATCCTCAGCGTCTGGGTAGGGTTGTATTAAAAATAGAACCTACTTCTCATACACATATAATGGCGCTACGCGGCAGCACTTAACAATCGCCTACCGAAGGGTTGGGGCGTGCGCGAGCAAGGTACACTGGGAGAGTTTCAGTGCCGCAGGTCGCCCATCATCATTTCTACTCCATCTTACCTCATTTCTCCCTGGTTGAAAGTTCACTCAAAACGGGGCGCGCATTTAAAGTACTACATTCGGTTGCCAGTTTCAGCCTTTCAATAAATATAGAATTCTCAAGTCGTTTCTGTCTCAAACCGGCAGTTGGGCGGGAACTCGAGGAGGTTGGATGATTGCATTTAAAATTGATTTTGCCACGACTGCCTATCACTTAAGAGGGAAAAGTTAAAGGGGCTAGATATAATTAAAGTCCATTAATATTCAAATTAGGTATCTATAGAGATTCGTAACAATACCCTTGGGGCCTTGAATCATCAGGCTTTGTTTAGTCTGATCCTTTGTATTTTAAGGAAAATTCCGGGAAAAACCACCGTCATCAGAGGTAAATTAGGATGAAGTTATAAAATAAATTGTCAATGGTTGTCATTCTAGGTTTTGAACTTTGCAAGATTGAAGTTAGTGAAAGGTGTCTTATTTTTTTTTTCCTGTTGACTTTGATTCATGTCAAAGGCAATGTTTATCTACAAGACTGACTGATTATCAGCTATACATAATAAACTGAAATTTAACAACGACATTACTCTTAAATTGTTTATAGTCACTTAGAAATAATTTTCCAGTCCAGAACCATCTTGAAAAATGGCGCCCAGTAGTGTAAAATACTTAATTAGCGGATGTCACGTGTGGTTTCCCCCTTAAAGATTAATTGCCTTCCTTCTACTAAATTTAAACAAGACTATTTTGACATGATGCGGCTTTAGGACGCTTTACAACCAGCATCTCATTGGTTCTTGAAAACTGACATCAGCGCGAAGCGAATGACGAAAATTACGTATTATCAAGAAGTTATATCAGTATCTCAGAGAGAATCGGGCCCGCGGAATACTTCCCTATTGGCCTTTCTCTCCTAATAAAAAAAAAAAAAAATCTCAGAGAGAAGGTATAAGATGCCTTTGTATTCGCGCGCCATAGTCCCAGTCCCCCTTTCAAAATACAAGGGGGGACGTAAAAGGCGGCGCCGGGCTATTTCGACTCTCCTCAGTCGGAAAATATGACTGTAATTTTCGAAACTCGCGTCGTCGCGCTGACGTGAGTTTTCAAGAACCAATGAGATGCTGGTTGTAATTTAGAGACGGGGATTGACTCCGGACCTACGTTTGGACTGGAGATAAAGCTGGAAATCTGGCAAATTTATACCTTCTCTCTGAGATACTAGATATAACTTCTTGGTATTATATAGGAGAGGTGAAATAGCCCGGCCTCCTTTTACGTCCTCCCTTGTATTTTGAAAGGGGGACTGGGACTATGGCGTGCGAATAGTTTGGCCTCATAAAACTTCTCCCTAGTAAACTAGATATCGCTTCCTGGTAAAACCTAGCCGATTGCTGACCTGTATACCGTTCAAGAAGCTCTTTCCCTGACCCTGGTCAAAACTTTGGGTTAGTTTACTTTAGGTGTTATCCTGGAAAATGAAAAAAAAAAAAAAGCTAAAGTCAAGGCTACAACTAAATATCAAAATCAATTTAAACTTGGTGAAACTGTAGTGAAAGCTTCGATAATATTTCACCAAGCAAGCGAGACTCTTTAGAGGGTGGGGAATGTCATCTCGAGGCGGTGTTAAAAACCGGGGCGGGTTTTCCTAACGACTTTGTAAACGCCATCTGAATAATTAACTAAAAAGAGAACAAGCAAGGATGGAAACTTCGGAATATGCCCAATTTTTATCATTAATTTTAGGCGATTTTTTGTCTAAAATTAGGTATTAGTGGTGAGTGTAGTTTGGCCCATAAAGAAGGAGGAGATAAATACCTAGCGTCGAATACAGGAGACCTTGAGTTCTCATGGACAAAAGTCCTTGAATGAAAATAATATTAAGGAAATTACAAAGAATATAAATGATATGATTAAAGCTCTTAATGAATAAGCTAGGACTGTATAGAAATTGCTTGGGTTTCAAAAAGTGAGGAACGAGGTGAGCGTAAAAAGGAAACATAAGGAGACTAATTATTATTTGAGCCTGCAAAATGGTCGATACCATCGCTGGCATACTAAAAAGGAATAGAAGCTAATGGCCCACTAGATGTAACATAACAGACGCTGTTCCGAGTAACGATTTTTCCCACAACGGTTTCTGGAAACCGTTAAAAGCGCCATCTACCACCGGTTACACGAGATAGTTACTTGGCCAAATTTGTTATTTAAATATACGTTTTGTCTTTATTAACATTATGGAATTAAATCCATATTTGATTTTTGACTGTTTTGGTGTTAAATGAGAGTACTGTTTTGCTCAGTATCTCACAGAAAGAAGGCCAGGTCAATAATCTCAACAAAGACCAATCGATAACGCTAAGACTAAGTCTTTCGTAATCATCTTTTCATTTGCCCGTGACGGACAAATCCTTTTGTGGAACGTTTTTCATGAGAATGAAGCTTTAGAATTTAAAAATACAATGTAGATCGTTGATGCTTTACATTGACCAAATGCACGGTTAAGTATAATTATATTAAATATTATTGTCAAGAAAAGGGAGTTGAGACTAGAAATTGCTTAATTCCGTCGTAAGTTTGGAATGGACTACACTCAGTTAAATTGCAGTCCATCTTCCCATTTAGCCTTTGAGAGCGCCGCACTAGGCATCGCTTTACAAGAATCTATGACGTTTTCGTCGCTACGTTACATTAAGCTCTCAGTAACCAGTGACAAACTTATGGAACATATCTTAGGAACTTATGGTGTGGACAAACTTCTTAGTCCAATATCGGTCTAACTGGTTAGGTTGTTTCAAAATATAAAAAAAAAATCACTTATGCCGTTAGTGTGGTTTTTCTAATTAGAATATTGCCTAAAAACTCGAAAAAAATGGGTGAATCCCTTAAAACTGTGGAAACGTTAGTAGAATTGTACTATTGGTCGATAACTACCCCATTTGCCTCTCATTTCCACGAAATTTTTTAAGACAGTTTTGTTTACGTGGCAAGAATGAGGAAGTAAGTTTGTTATTGTTATGTATATCCGCCTAATCCCGAGGAGGCAATGGTTGAAAGAAAGAGATACGAGCAAGGACGTCCATGCACTTTATCTATTACTCTGTACTTGACTCTACTTCCTTCAATCCATTGAACGGACCCTAGAAAATCGTTAGTGGCTTTATATCGACCAGTGGCATCTTAGAAAAGATTCCACTCCAGTCAAGAGGGGGGCCACGTAATTAGATTACCATAAGAAGGATGGAAATTAAAGCCACAGCGACAAGGGGTGTTATCTTTAATTTGTTCCTCGTCTCCATAATTCTTAAACCGCAATCAAGGACAAGCAATTTAATTATATTACACACGCAACAACGTAAACAATCCTCTCTACTAGAAGGCGCTGATTAAGCGTTAAACAATCGATGCCTTTTCTAAACCTTCCCCATCCCTAACCCGGAATCTAGTTTATGAAGTGTTAGACAGAATTTGGATCGACAATACATGCCACCTAACGGCCTGAATTTTAACCACCAAATCGAAAGTATATAAACACAAATTTATCAAAATCACAGACATTGCCGAACTTGCAATGGACAACTTCGATGCAACTAAGCGGGAAAGACACGGGGGTAGAACTTTGCCTTCCATTTTACTTTCTGGTGCTTGCACTGTAGTCTTTTTGTACCATGAGAGTGCGCAGAGAGGGCAATGTAACAACCCCCTTGTCTGTCCTAATATTGAGGGTTGCTTACCCTCCCTTTTATTAAGTCCAAAAGGTCTGTTATATTGATGAGGTTAATATATAGCCTAACCCTTCAAATTTAAAGAGAATTGAACACGATAAGCGATTCTATTGTTTTCTCAAGCGACTCGATGGTTCATGGCCAACAAGGCACGATGACACTAGGAAGTGGTTTATTTCATCTCATTCCTGAAAATGTACACTCTGAAAGGCACTAGGCCTATTTCCTTAAAGGCCGACTTCCATCGAAAAGAGTTCTAGGGAACTGAAAACCGAGCATCGAGTCTAACAATGGAGCGACCGTGCCGATTTTCGAATCCCCGCTGGGATAAAAGATGGAAGGGTTCTAGCTAACTGAAAACAGTGCAATGTGGTTCTAGCGAACTGAAGATACACAATAGAGAATTTCCTTCAGGGGAAAGCAAAAATTCGAGAGGAAATAAATTTAAAAGGATTTCTATTGTTCATCTTCGGTTCGCTAGAACCACATTGCACGGCTTTCAGTTAGCGAGAACCGTTTCAACTTTTGACCCAGCGGGGCTTCGAAAATCGGCACGTTCGCTTCATTGTTAGTTTTGATGCTCGGTTTTCAGTTCGCTAGAACCCTTTTCGTTGGAAGTCGGCCTTTAAGCAATAAGAGTGAAAGAGCATAAAAGTTAGTTTTAACTTAAAAAGCTATTGTCTTTCTAGGGTAACGCTTCCACTCATTGAGATATGCATTCTTTCTGCTAACACCCATTCGAAAAAGTGCGTTACTCTTCATCTACTTCCAGCCTTATATGAGATTTAAAATAGCATTTCCATGGGAGCCATCATAAGAGCGTATCGAAAGTTTTGTCATTGGTTGAAATTCCGCCTTTGTTTTTAAGTCT